>NW_009693324.1:0-23123 GCF_000703405.1 Apaloderma vittatum
TGGTTATGTCTTCATAAAAGGCTCTCAGGTTTATACTTTAATAAATTGACACCCGTTCTGGCCACTTTTATGGTCCTCTTTCAGTTATTTTTTTTAATTAAAGCAGAGCTCCAATCAAAATGAATGGTAGTCAGAGATTTAGTTGGGTTTTTCTATAGGTTAAAATCTAGAGCGGATTTATGACTGCCCTCAGCTCTTGCGTTTTTAGTATAAATTATGACTGAGTGAAGAACAAATATAATTTCTGCTGAGGTATAGGTTATATGTTACAGGACCTACCTCTGTGCTGTGTTTTGTGCATAGTAGCTTCTGAAAGGCAAAGAGACGTCTGTTTCATAACAATTTGGAGCAGATCTGGTAGATAATCTGTGTCTCATACTGGAGTGCCTGGGGGAAAGTGAAAGTTCAGACGACTGTGAGGGAAAAGGGTTAAGGTAAACAACCAGGAGGCATTTTTCTAGGTGTTATATTTCTGTAAAGAAGGAGCAGGAAGGATTTTGGCTTCTGTGTGGAGAGAAGAGACTGAAGGTAGCACAAAGATAAGGTGTTATGATGGGTCGTAAAGCTCATAGAAGGTGGTACATAACTGGCAATGGATGAAGGAGCCATCGTTTTCCAAGATCCAGGAAGATGGAAGAGGTACTTGCAGCCTACATGGCTAACAAAGTGGACAGTTTTCTATGAAATCCTGTGATACTGCATTGGCTGTTGTGTTTTGGTTTTTTTAAGGGGGAAATAGGTATAAGAAACGCCAGGAATTTCTTTCAATCATTCTACAGCGCCTCCCTCCCCTCCCAAAGTAAAGGAGTCGTTCATGGAGTCGTTCATAGCTTGATTGCAGCTTTTTTTGTGCCTATTTCATGGAGTCAGATCCAGTGCAGAGTAAGTTTCCTTTAAAAAAACCACCAAACACAAAAAACAACACAAACCCACAAAAATCCCCAAACAAACACAAAATCCTAAACAAGACACAATTAAAAAACCCAAGCAAACAAAAAAAACTGTTCCAAAAGCATCTTGAAAGTTTAATTAGCTGAACAGCAGATGGTGCTCTTGCCTGGCAGCTAGATGAGAAATATTTTGAGAGGCGGCTTTTTGAGCAGCTTAATAATTGGAAGGAAACAGAAATTTCCCATTAAGTTGCATCTACCTGAGAGAACCATTTGACAAATTGTGTCAGATGGTGTTGGCTGCACAGCACCCTTAGCCATTGTCTAAATCAGATAACCTTGCCTGCTGGAACAGAACAATAGAGGTCAGTGTTAATTTCTGAGATTGAAAGCTTGTGAAATATCAAGTTAACTCTCTGTTGTTTTAATTGAGTTTGAGTGTAGGTTATGGCTTTGACAGGAGCAAGATGCTGATTTGTGACTCTTGTGGAAAGGACTCAGTTTTCACCTGCCATCCGGGAGAGAACTTTAAAGTTTCTTCTCTTTTCAAATTATCCTTTTTCCAGTTGTCTGTGGCAAAATTAATGACTGTTTGCAAGTGTTATTAGTAGCCATGTAAATCTTGTGTGTTGTTTTCTTGGAGGTAATTTGTGATACTCTAGAGTAAAGGATATACTTCCTGAAAGTTTGCATAAACAGGACTGATATGATCCCCAGGGAGATGAGGTACATATTTTCTGGATGCTGCTTTGGACATACTTGTGTTCTACTTACGTCAGTATTATAAGGAAAGAGAAGGAGAAAAATATGAAAAGAGAAGGTAGTAGGAAAATGCATGGTAGTAGGAAAAGAAGCCAACCAGCCAGCAACAAAAAATGCAACCGAAAACCAGCGCCGTGTGGGAATCTGTGAATAGTGCTTTGCTTTACAGAAGGTGGTCCAAAGTAGTCCAGGTACTGCAGATCACAGCTGCCAGAGGAAGATCTGGGCTGCCAGACCAAGTTGGATCTTCTTTTAATCCTCAAAATCAGAAGCCCAGGGCCTTGACTTGAGAGTTGGTGAATTACTGGCTTTCTGCTGTGAGAAAGATGTTGTGATGCTATTTCTGATCTCTTAATGGCACAGCTTTCTTAGCTCTGCGATCTGTCTTCGTTTACTTATGCTTTGCTTTTCTCAGCACTTTGTACTCTTTTCATTCTTTGTCATTGTTTTGCTTTTTTCCCGTTCCCCTTTCAGCTTGGTTGACCTCTTCCTCCATTCATCCGTTTCTCATCTTCCTGGTTTTCTCTGTTTTGCTTTCTCTCCCCACCCCTGCCCAACTGTATACGTTAATCTCTCTTTGTGTGGTTCCGTGTATAGTTCTTTAGCATTTCTCATTTACTGAGACGTGTCTTCTTTACTGGGTTTATTTTTTCAGTCCAGCTAACTCTTCCATCTGTTTCTGTGAAGAGCACAAGGTCATTTGCAAGGAGGAACAATGTTTGCCAAATACCAGTGCTTCTGACTGCGATGTTGCTGTGTCTCTGTCAGCAATACTGATGTGAGATACTCTTGCCCTTTCAATATCCCTTCCAGTGTTTATTTGATGCTGGTGTGGGTTTAATCAGGAACTAATCTGTCTGAAAAACAACACAGCAAAAAGAAGCGTTTATTTTTTCAGCCAAGTTACTTGCCTAGAGTGATTCATAGCATGACACCACTAAACAATTCTGGCACAGTGAGGAATTGATTTTTGGGGCAAAGCAGACTGTTGGGCTAGAAGGTGGGATTTCTGAAACCTGCTGTGCTATCCAAATGTGAACGTGAAAACACGTGGTCAAAGTAGAGCTGCCTGCTGGGAGCATAGTGTTCTGCTTTTCTGGGCTGTTCTTATAGCGTTGATTTTCTTGAGAGTTAATCAAGTATTAAGAAGAAATATTAAGTGGGAGTAATTCTGATCTCTGCATTCCCAAACCCGGATTATGAATCAGCCTTTAGTAATGACGAATCGGATGAGAGTGAATCCCTGCTCACTGCCTGTGACTCCCTCACATGAGCGATAGTGATAGCCAGAGCCAGCCTCAGGTATCTGGCAGGTCTTACATAATTGAGCAGTTGTAGGAGGTGAGTAGTATATGCATAAGTAACAGTAAAAGAAAAGGCTACCGGCAGTTTCATTTTATGTTTCCTCATGCTTTCCACTGTGGAAGGTTTGCTGTTGTGTCCCTCTCTGTAAAACAAGTCGTGGATGCAAAGCAGGTAAATTCACCGTGGTCTACAGAAGTGTCTGCTGAGAAATTCCTGCTTTCGGCCGTGAGGAGGTACTTGGTGGTCTAAATTCACACTCCTGCACGTTCATTATTTCTTGTTCATGGATCCTTATTTGTTGCACAGCATGGACTCATGAGAGCTGGATTAAAAACATTTAAAACCTCTTAAATCTGCCACAATTTACATTTCAAGTGGCTCACTTATCAATCTCAATAACGTTGGGACATCGAGACAATAAAATACAGCTTTTCAGCGTGACTTTTTTAGTTAAGAGCGAGAGTTGTGAGATTTGCTTTGGAATCTTGGTTCTTCGTTTACGCAGACCTTTGTGTTTGTGTCTCTCCTATGAGTTGCTACCAAGAATGCAACCTCCTCTTTAGCAGTGGTATTAGTTACAATTCTTTCCTGATGGAAAACTTAAACCAGAGTTAACTAACACAGAACTTGCTGAAAATCATGTGCTTAATATTTACTGTTCTGCTGTGTTCCTTCCCCAGAGTTTTTAATGAGTGGCTGGTTCAAGAGCAGTTTTAATGGAAAGATGTAAAAGTAAGCAACTTTCATGTGGCCTTAATATGGTACATTTTTTAATTGGTGCAATAAATTGTGTGCAGCCTTTTGTTCTTTGACATCTTTCCTCCAACTAGTCCATTAAAGTAGCATTCCCACAATGTGAATTTACTGAATGGGCTGATTCTTCTGTTTTGTATTCAATGACAGATGAAAAGCTTTACTTAGAGGAAAAAGTCAGAAAAACCGGTGTGTGCCCCCCTTCCCCCCCTTTTTTTTTTTTCCTCAGAGGGTGTAGTTGTCTGCTATGGTTTGGGTCTTATTCTTATAATAAGGGTAGGTGTCATGGTATGGGTACGTTTATAATTAAGCTTTGTATGCAGAATACTTTCTTTTGTTGTGTTGAGGTATTTTAACAGTAGTCACTGCCACTTGGAAACCTCTTTATATTGTGGTGCCTTTAAAATAAAAGCAGATAAAACAATATTCTTCAAAGATGACTGCTGTCAGGAAGCAACTTTCACTGTCTTTTATTAATTATAGTTCTGCTGAAGTCTATGGGACTGTTTGTTAGTAAATTTAAAATAAGGCAACTGAATTCAACCACTCTAAAGTAACTCCACTGATTTTAATATTTTTTTCCTTCTTTCCATTTTGTTTTGGGAAGTAATAGTTTTTTACTATATATGCCAGAATAGCTGACCACAGCATCCAGCTTTCTGGCAGCATGAAGCCAGAAATAAAAATCTGCAGACAGTGAAAAATATGATTTTTTTCTGAGCAATAGACTGCTTAATTTACCATTCTTCCCCACCTCCACTGCCAAGATGCTTTCTTTCAGAAAACTGTCTCACTATCTCCTATTGTACTATGATTGGTAACTAGAAAGTGATTAAATCCCAACAAAATAAAAAACCGCTTGATGTGAGTTATGAAATGATAGAAGAGCAATTTCAGCAAGACAAAACAGAATTTGTACTGTCTAAATTCTGTTTCAATAGTATGTTTTATCTGATCAGTAATCATTGCCTAAGCTTGTGGCAACTCATAATTTTCACCCTTATAGGCAGCTTTGGCTCGCATAAGTGTTTCTGTGTGTTGGGAGTACATGTGTGTATACCAAATTCCCAATTTACATTTATATGATAGAACAGGTTTCAGGGACCAAAATTCTGTGTCGGGAAAAGAGGGTGATCTCCAGTATGAGAAGGACAGTATTTGAGCTTGCAAGTCTGAACTTAATTTTGTTTTCCTCTTACCCCGTCCTAGTGCGGATTCCTTACGACGTGATGTGGATGTAGTGGTTGTGCTGTCCTCTTTCCTTCAAAAGGGGTTTGCCCTTAATCACTCTTTACTTCCAGCGCTGGTGTGATGCCTGGTGTCACACCGATGCTTCCTCTGTGTAGACGGGTTTTGTAGTGACAGTTTGTTTGCAAAATATTCTTACTGCTTGCTGTGTTGAGATGTTACAAGATGATCACCACTGCCACAAAAAAAGCTCTCATGTTTTGATACCTTTGAAATAAAAAAAGATAAAGCCATTTTCTTTAAAGAAGTCTGTGATGTCAGGAGTCAAATTTCACTATTACTAGTTTTAGTTTTGCTGAAGACTGTGAGTCTACCCTCTACATAAACCCCCCCAAACCAGAACACAGAGAAACAAATAATTTCTTGCTTTTATGAGGAACTTGGAAAATGCTGGCCACCAGATCACAGGATGAGTCAGGAATCCCTGTGAAGCCTGGAATTTCTTCCTAAAATGAAGCAATCCTACACTTCCCATATTTGCTTGGATCTAAATCAACCGGTCTAGTCTGTGTGGTTGAGTGTAGTTTTACTTAAATCCTTAGTGTTTTTCCCGTTGCTCACAGCCTGTTTGAATCCTCACACCAGGTGCAGCCTTTTGGCTCGTGCCTCAGAAAATTGAAGAACTAGTAAATGCAATTGCAATATTTCTACTTTCCCAAACCCAGGTGGTTTACCTTCAGGTAGTGCTGGGTGAATACACAGGCTCACCCAGGTCACTGTGATCATGATATTGAAGATCCGTGGCCTGAAGCCGGTGTTTGTTGCCACGTGCATCTGAACATCTTCTGAAGCAGCGTCTCCTCTGCGGCCAGCGCTTACCTGTTGTTACGGGGCTGCCTGGGTTTCTCTGAGTGATGCTCAGCAGTGCCATCGAGCAGCAGGAAAGGTTTACTTACCTTGCTGCTTACTGCTAGAAACTAATCATCTTTTTCTTGTTGAGAGTAAACTAACGGTTCTCATAAACCCCGGGATATTTTACTCCTGTGAATATCCTTAATGAATCTCTCTTCTGTTCTTACATATTAGAGAAAATACTGTCTTTCAGAAGTTTCTTTTCAGTTCTAAAGAGGTGTAATTTTTATTTTCCCAGGACTTGGTAGATAAAATTGCAGCGTGGAAAATGTGTGGGATGTTTTCCTTTTCTTTTCTGAAAGGTTTTTTTCTCCTGGATCCTTCCATAGTTACTTTGTTAAATTAAATGCAATATATTGAAGAGGATCAATTTAACTGCATTTTAGAATTATTTTTTTTGTCCTAAACTGCAAGCTCCTAAAATATATTTTTATGTATCTGTGTATACACATATATTTGACAACAAGGCAGTCTGTGTTCCTTGGGTGAGGGCTTTCAGAGAGAATAGGAGCTTATATGTGTGATCAGTGCAGTGAGGGAGCTTCACTCTGTCCTGCTTGCTCTGCTTGTTAGTGCTGAAAAATAGCTTGAATACAACAGTGCTGCTCTGTGGATTGATGAAAGGATGGGTATTTTAGTGTTAGGTTAACCAAATGCTGTCAGGGATTGTAGAGCAAAGTCAGCCTCATCACTGGTTGTAGCATTTCTTTTGGCTTTGGCATCTTCTGCCAAAGTGTTGATGTAATATCTCCTGTCTTCACAGCACAAAAAAAAATAGGCAAACAGCTTTTTCCATTTCTCTCGTTTCTTTCCTGCACAAGTTAGGGAAGGAAAGCCAGTGCTAAGCTTTGCCCAGGGTACTGCTCTTTTTTTTTTTTTTTTAACCCACCAGGGTACTCTGTCCTGGAATTCATCCTTGGGGATGTAGCAGTAATACTACTTCTGTTTAGTGTAAGAACACCTTTTCACTGTCGGGGTGGTGTTCTGCTGTAGTTCCTCGCTGCTGGGTGTTTCTCTTTTGTGAACTGAAATTTTGCAGCTGTGGCTGCCTAGTCTTGAGGATGGCAACGTTCAGTGTTGTGTTCTTGTATGAGTAAGGGGAAGTGGGCTGTTGTTAATTTTTAAGCATTAAATTTCATTTTGGTAGGAAAAAGAATGGCTCGAGTGTTAAGCTTTGTTGAAGATCTGAAAGTCTTTCTTGGTTTGCCACTGTTTTTGATCCTGGCAACTTGTAGGAATTAGGCAACTCTGGAATTTGAGGACTTTGTATGTTTTTTAATAATTCAAAGGGAAGGAGAAAAAAACCTATAAGAATGCTATACTTTAAAACTTAACTGCTTAGAAATTAGCAGAAAAAATGAACCATGATTAAAAGCTGAATGTCTATGTTTAAGGTTTAAACCCTGGAGCAATTATGATAATCATTCAGGCCGTATTACAGAAGTCCTCAGCATCTTTGGACAGTGGGAGGTGGGTCGTGTTGTGCTGGATTATGATTATTCAGTACCCAAGAGCTCCCTGCTGAGTTCATGTCCAGAATAATATTCACCCTGCTTGTCAACTCTTAGGAAGGAATACATCCTGATGACACGCAGCCAGCTGGACAAATTTAGACGTTTTGGGGGTTTTTTAAAGTGCAAAAAAATTCTTGTTTCACATAGGCCTGGAAAGCTGCGTTGTCTGTAGTTGCTGGTGGGGTGTTCTAGCTTTATACCATTTGTTTTTAATTATTCTGCATGTTTTTAGTGCTGAAACAAGAGACCACCTTGGAGACTAAGTCTGATGTTTTTAAAGAATACATGAAAGTGTAAGTTTGTTCTTCCTGAAGCTTATGTTTCAAAGCAATTTATAAGAGAGGAACAAATGCTGATATTTGATATCAAAAAAAGCCAGTCTGCGTAACCTGAAGTTGTCTGAGGATATTCAGCTGTAGGTGAAGAGCTGTCTCTGCTGTCAGCTCCATACACAGTAAGCTACCCTGATATAAATGAAAATTTGCAGGCATCTTTAAGCTTTGTTTGGTGTCTCTATCTTGAAGCATTTACTCTTGAATTTGAAATAATCCTTTTGGTTGCTCTTTATATGAATATCCTTACCTCCTCTTCCAGTCTTCGGGAGTTTGATCACAGCTCAGACGAACTCAACAACTTTCAAGAGCGCAGCTCCATGAGAGTTTCCAGCAGCAGACCTGGTTTAGGGGCTTCCCACACAGCACTGCAGGTTACTCATCAGAAAATTTAGGGCTTAGGAAGCAACAATGACTTTGGCAGTCTAATTCTGGCAGCATTAAGTTTTGCAGTATTTTTATATGAGAGGAGTATTTGAACGGAGGCCATGCCACTGGCTTTTGTAAGCTTAGTTACTGCTCAGGTTTCATTACATGGCTGTTTTCCTATTCTGAGGATGGTGATTTTCATACCTTTAATTACAAGGCTGTAGCTGCATGAGCTCTGAAATTGTTCAGCCTCTATTACATACTGTGTTATGTGTGCAAGTATTGAACTGTGGTGTGGTTTTGGGGTGGTTTTTTTTGACTGGCTTGTAGTTTGGGGAGCTTCAGGAGGACTGCCATTCCTGCAGGATGGACTGTGTGTTAATTGTGTCTGTATAGGGGCTGCGTGATCTTCTCTGACATCCTGAGTAGGGCCTGTAGTGATGGAACAAGGGGTAATGATTTTAAACTAAGAGGGTAGAGTCAGACCAGGTATAAGGAAGAAACTTTTTATGATGAGGGTGGTGAAACAGTGGAACAGATTGCTCAGAGAGGTGTTAATATTGGGACACCTTCGTATTGCTTAGTGTGGCATCGGACACAATATCTGATTATTATTTAGGTTTATTTTCCCATCTGTTAAAGAAAAATATACTTCCCATGTGTTCTGCTTGTTTTCAAGGATCAGTTTCTGTGCACTGTTAGGTTTTTAGTGACAAAAGTGTATAAATATATTTTTATGTGTTTGATGCAGCTAGTGTTTGCTTTCAGTGGTTGTTGGCAGGTTCTGCTTTAGTGTGGTGGTGTTCTTTTCAGCTGGTGGTTTTCACTGAGGCATACAAACAGGCAGTTAATGAAGTTATGAAGAATTTGGTCTATCTGATTTGATTGTTGTATTAACATAGTAACATTAGTTAAAGGAAAGTGGTCCTTAGCTTGAGGTTAAAAATCAAGTTGAGGATTCTTTAATTTACACTTTTAAAATATGTATTATTCCGTATAGTAGGTCATGTAAAAAAACCAAATTCTTTCTGTGAGCTACCATTTTATATTTTCAGCGTCATCAAGCTCTAAGCATAATAGCATTGAAGCCACAAAGGTAATAGTAACACAAATGATGTAGTAACATCATTTCACCTTGATAAACAATTCACTTTTGAATGTTAGTTTCCTCTTTTATAGTCGTTATACTTCAAATGCATGGTTTTTCTGCCTGATGATGGCCAAGTACAGGAATGGATTGCGCAGAGAGGTTGTGGAGACGCTCAAAAGCCGCCTGGATGTGGTCCTGGGCAACTGGCAGTAGGTGACCATGCTTGAGTGGGGAGGTTGGACAGCAAGACCTCCAGAGGTGCCTCCTCAGATAAACCTCTCTGTGCGTCCGTGATATCTGTGTAAATCAGCTAATGGATCTCTAAAACTAAGTGCATCACAGAAGTATTTTACTAGTGCTTTGTAACAAATTTTCACTTTGAGTGCGGAACCCAAATGCTTTTGTAAACATTTTGTTTTTGTTTTCACCCACTCCTAGTGCTGACTTAAAGCTCTTGGAAGAAGCCACAATCTCAGTCTGCAAGTCTTTAGGTGAGAAGTTGTAACATCTTAACTTTTTTCCACGTGGCGTATTAGAAGAATTAAGAAACAGCATTCACGTGCACATCGATGTCGTTAGTATACTTAACTCTAATTGTGTCTGTTCCCCTAGTGAGGTTAGTTTCAAGAGTATATTTATATATATCGGTAACACTTAGAAACTTCCTTCGTTAACTGTTTTGTAGAACTTGAAATGACAGAAAGCTTTAAAACAATGACTTCATCCCTACTACCTCTTTTTCCCTTGGCCCTCTAAGCCGGTCGGTAGGGAGAAAGAAGTAATTGGAGGATGAAAGAAATAATCAGTGGATGAAAGGAAGGGATAATAAAAATGTGATCAACAGTGTTTCGTGAAGGTAAAGCTAGTGGTGAAAACCTGCCCAGTTTTCTGACAGGAGACTATTGTGCTATAGACAAGCCTTGGAAAGGAAGCAGTAGGAGCTCCACATTTTGGATATTTTAAATCTAGGGTGAAAATAAAAATTATGGATTAGTAAAGCATGTACTGGAGAATCTTAGAAGAACAGCAGCAACGGTACAGAAAAACAGGCATACTGTGCTTTATGCAGAAATATTTAAAACATTGAAATTTGGTTTCATTCTATATATAGTTTGAAATAAATAGTGTTGACTTACGCATGCTATATAACCATCTTATTTTTCATCATCTAGTTGAGAAGAATCCTCGAACAGGAAACCTTGGGTCCTTGATTAAAGTCTTTCTTTCTAGAACCAAAGAGTTAAAAATTTCAGCAGAATGTCAAAAGTAAGTACCAAAGAGACCTGTCTGTGCCATTTCACTTTTTAAGTGTTCCTTTTGCTGCTAGCTCTTGAGTTTTTACTTTACTAGTTAACATACTCACTGATCAAAACTTAGAATTATCTTAAATTGTTGTTTGAAATTGGAAAAGTAAAGGATATTTTCTTCTAACACGGAAGTGTAATAGGTGAATAGACTGCTGAGGAAAAGGTTCGTCCTGCGTGTTACATGAACGCATTTGTGTGCAAATGGTTACTAGGGTTTAGAGCTGTTTGAAAATGACCTGACCGTTCTTGTTAAATCTTAGCGTATGAATCAGTATTTTATCCTGGAAGTACTGCAAATTGGATTGAGTTTGAACACAGACTTCTACATCAAGACATTGCTTTCAAATCGTGGCGTGCAACTGACATTGGTTTTCCTTGTCCCTTTCAGCAGTACTATCTAACTCCCAAGAATTTATGTGTGCAACACGGCCGGGCTGTTGCAGGAAAGTTTCAGTAATTGTTGCCCGGCACCCTAAGTCAAATGTCCCAACTCCCATCGGATCTGAGGCTTCAGAAAGGAAGACTTTCCTTTTAGTTTCCCCTTGCTTGGAAAACGCTGCTTGTGTTGCACGGAAGAATCTTAATTCTGAGGTCCATCAGTGCGTGTGGTCCGCTGAAGGCTGTTTCACTGGAACAGGTGCTAGGATTCAGGGAGCCAGTGTAGCTTTCCCTTCAGAGCCACAGGAAACTTCGAAATGTCTGGATGGCTTGAGTCCACGCTACCTACAAATCTTCAGAAGTGGACTGAGCCATGTGGTGAGCACTTTGGGTACGCCTGGCAACTGTGGTGTTTTCACAAATATAAACTTGATTAGGAGTAAGATTGTATTCTCCTGGGAAGAAAAAATACTTCCAAATGCATTTCCAGTTTGCTTATTGTAGCATCAGCTGAAGACTCCCCTGCCCAAGCACTAGGCTTTTCCTTGCTTTCCTATAGGAACCCTTTGTCTACTCTGACATATATTTTCTTGTGGTTTTTGGTACATGTTCTGATTCTGGTTTATTTCTGCTTCTTTTCTAGTCATCTCTTTATCTGGCAGGCTCACAATGCACTGTTTATTATTTGCTGTTTGCTGAAAGTATTCATCAGTCAAATGTCAGAAGATGAGCTGCAACTTCATTTTACGTATGAAGAGAAAGCACCAGGCTCATACGGTAGGTGCTAGTGAAAAAAAAATTTGCCACAAGAAACTAAAAAGTTCTGATGTTTGTAGGTGTGGAACGTAGTGACATGGCTTAGTGGAGAACTTGGTGGTGTTACGTAAATGGTTGGGCTTGGTCTTAAGGGTCCTTGCCAACCTAAATAATTCTAGGATTCTATGTTCTCTTTAGACTAATTATCTTTTACTTTAAAACTAGAATTTTTTTTTTTTTGCTTTAAAACTACAAATGAAGTATCAACGAGGTTATATACAACACAGTTACTGTTCAGGACAGCCTGTGAAATTTGAAGCATGTAGTCAGTAGTGAGACTGACTTATGTCCTTTGGGGTTTGAAGTAGTTTGGTGTAAACCATCTTTGTTTGTATCACGCAAATGACAGAGAACACCTTCTAAATGTGATGAGAGCTTTTAATAATATATTGACTGTCATCTTCTGCTAGAATAAGACGAGCTCTTGGTGTGTTACAGGTTCTTAGACCAAAACAGACCTCTTCTAGATCAGGGTTTAAGTTATTTTGTTTGTTTTTCTCTCTAAAGGTTTGTATTATATTAAACATGTTCATTTATTTACAAATTTAATATTCAGTGAGCAAGCAGCTATTAGCCAAGCTGTTCGTTAAAATCGATTCAGCTCCTTGTCCTCTGCATTGCTCTGGGGAAAATGAGACTTCTGGAGCCAAAAGACTAAGTGCCACATGTAGAAATGGTTTACTGTATTTTAAACTGCGATGAGTAATCTCCAAGTATGACGTCAGCTAGCTGATGCAATAGAAAGGAACATCTGGTTATCGTAAGATATCACTGCAGACTGCCTGTGGTTTAAATCAGTTGCCTGCCTCTTGCTTCGCTGGTGTAGTGTAGCACAGTAAGATGAAAGAAAAAGCTGAGATGGTTTTTTGGCTTGAACCCCTGTGATCTCTGTCCCTTATGCTGGGAGTGCCTCGCGGCACGGTTTGAAAAGTGATTCCTGGGGCTGGGGTAGATCCATGTTTATACCATGTCTAGTAGCACTTGCCTGTAATTCACAGTGACATTTATTAGTGATAATTTTGTGCATATTGATGGCAAACGTACTTAGCAGTTATCTTTGAGCAGATTGCTCACTAGATTTTCTTGATTAGGAAGGTAATTGTGTGTGGTCTGCTGGGGAGAGCAGGGGATGGAGGCAGGAAACACGTTCCTCCTCGACTCTCCTCGTTCGGCTGTGGCTGGAGTCTGCTGCTGCTTTTGACTCAGGTTACCAGCTGGAGATGGTTCCTGTGACCTTCTTCGAGCTATCTAAGTTCTTAATGTGCTGTATTTAAATAGCCAGCGTTTTTGGGTTCCTATTATGTAATTTTTTTAAAATATGCATGAGGTGTGGTAATAAGGTGAATGCCTTCCTATAGCTTTTATATTTAGCTGTGAGCAAAAATAAATTTTTTTTTGTTTGTATTTTCATAATAAAATGTAGCCTTCTTCAATTTTTTTTTTATTCTTTGGGAAGTAGAGCATACCTTTTAAAACTCCACCATTGCGTGGTGGTGTTTGTTTCCCTGCTTAAACTGTAAACATCACTCCTTCTTCAGAGACTATGTCGTAGGACCATGTTCTCTGAGTTTAAATTTGGCACCTGGGAACACAGAGTGTTCAGAATAAGTCCCCACTAGCAGCACTGTTTACTGATTTATTTAAAGAATAGTCAGACCATTGGTAGAAGTTTGCTCCTTTTGACGGTTTTCAGACGGTTCTTAAGCTCAGGAAGTGCAACCTTTGCCTCTTCACCCATAATTGGGAATTTGCATGTAACTTTGGAGGATATTGCACAATTTTGATTGTAGGAAGATCTTTATAGAGACTTAAACCATGTTTTTTATATACTCCTAAAAAGTCCTTGACAATAATAAATCCTAAACTAGACTCAGCATATGCTGATTTGAAGCTGGAGTTAAGTTTTGCCTAACACAAATCGTTCACCTTTCAGTGAGGTTTTTCCTCTGTATTCCAAAATTTATGCACTGTCATTGAATTAACGTGATTCAGAGGTGTGAGAGAGCATACGCCGTGTATTGTATTCTAAATCAAACCTTCAATTCATTTAACCTCTTCCCTGCCCTGTGGTAGGAAAGTTTATTCATTTTCTGTAGAGAAATTTGTATCACAAGGCTGCCTAGGACTGTATTTGGTGTATTACAGCAAATAAGACGACATAGAGAAGGGAATAAAGAACAATACATTTACTGCAACACCAACAAATTTCTTGAGTGTTCAGCTATCCTATAAAGGAAATGGGGTGGCAATTAACTTATGTACACATTAATAAGACTCTTAAGTGAAAGTTGGGAGCTCTTGAGAGTCATCATAGCTGAAGACCAAACCACAGAGAAGCCTTAATTCTCTGTGTGATTGAATAGGTGAGGCTTTAGGTACTATTTCACAAGTAATGAATTATTTTATTACCGATCCTGTTCTATCTGTAGGAATAACAGGGCAGAAAACCAAGTAGGCCGTAAGGTTGGGCTGTAACTTGCCGTGCCTGGTTATGTTAACGTTAGGCACGCCTGGCTGCCACAGCAGCTTAGATCGGGTCATGACCATGTGGTAGTTCGGTTCTTGAGAAGAAGGACTGTCTCACTGTCCATGTTAGACTCCATATTATGGCCAAGGATGGAGCTGGGCTGGTTTTGCTGGAAATGGAGTCTCCTGACATAAGCCTGAATAACCTGCTTTGCCTGTGCAGTGTCTGCTACTCCAGTATCTGTAGCTTAAAAAAAGTTTAAATACCCTAAAATTATTATTTATGTAAAAAAACCCCAAGCAAACAAAGCCAAAAATCCCACAATGCAAGTAACCCACGTGTTTGGAGAATTAAAATGTCTGATGAAAAAGCTGCAGCAGCGTGACTGGACTTTTTACAAACTGTGTGTGTTGGCAGTTGCTTCTGCAGGGTGACAGAGTTTAGAAGATGTACCTGTGATTCCTCTCTCCTCAAGTCTACTGTAATCTTACCTGGACAGATTGACCCTTTTCTTGTTTTCCGCTAGGCTTTACACGTGTCTTTGATCCAAGTGTGTGAAGTAACGTGAATTGAGTATTGTGTGCGTTGTCTTTGTCCTGCTATAGAAAAAGGCATTGTTTATAAAAACACCGTGTTCTGTGTTGATAGCTCTCTCACACGTTATAGATTTGGCATGCAGCCACCTCATTGTCTTGGCAAGACAAGAATTGAACAAGAATGCATGTGCCCCACTGGGGAAAAGGGTACATTAATTATTGTAGCTGAATGACATTGATTACAGCAATTAAGCTTTTTTTTTAAAAAAAAAGAAAAAAGAAAAAGAGAACTAATGTGAAAGCAGGAAAGACTAACATCATCCATTCTGCCTTCTTGTACTAACCTAATATTTTTTGTGCTGTATTTTGAATATGGTTTGGGGGGAAAGGCCTCTTTCATATTCAAATAACGTGATTCAAATGAACTGTATATATAGTGTGGTGGAAGAAACAGTAGTCTTAAAATGTACCCTTTTATTCGTCCTTTTTCCTCTTTCCTCCTCTCTTTTATCAATTGTCAAGAAAAGAAAAAAGGTATGTTTTGGGAGCTAATAGCAGTTTTACCCTGTACTTTTTTTCTAGACTTAAAAAACCTGAGGAAACTGTCACTTTTGAGTTGCTTTAGAATACACTATCGGGGCTTCATTATTGGCTGTGGTTTCTATCTAGGGTTAAATACTCTTAGCAGCTCTTGGTTTTTACTAACAGGAGCTACATTGTGTTATTCATGGGGGATTCTATATAAAGGAAACCATGCTTCCGTGATAAAAAAACCTGATTTCCTTTAGAATGTGCAGTTCACTAGGTGACAATTTTTAATGTGTTTTTAATAAACTGATTGTGGAAAGAAATAATTTTGCTTTATTTTGAATATTCCCTTTGGAGTGCTTCTCAGAATTGACTCCTGGATTTAAGAACAAACTTGGCTTAAGCAGGAGTTATACTGCCATAGCCTGGCTATAATGTTGTGTTTATTGCAAGGTGTATTTATTTGAAAATGCAAAATAAACAAGTGTTTGGGTAGTCAGTGTGCTGTGTATTGGGTAACACAGAGTGGAAAACAATGCCTGCTCTTAGGCTGCTTCTTTGTACTGTAGGTTTCTCTTCATAATTTTATTCTGAAAGCAGAAAGAATCCTGATGAATCAAGAGATTTAGCTTCTATTTATTTTAGCATTCTATGACAACCTCAAATGGTTGAATAAGCTTTTTCCACAGCAAGTCTTGCAAGTCCTTTGTTACAGTTGCTTTCAAAAATTTAATTGCTAATGTACAATACCACTGGTTTTATCACTTAGAATAACTGCACTTCAAAAATAATTTTAATCGTCCTATGCATTTTGTCACGTTGTGTATGAGTAGGGAGTAATTTCTGCTCATCTAGAATACAGTTGGGCAATTCACGTATCCTTACTTGACATTGAAATATGTAAAACCTCTTCAATAAATAAATGCGTATTCATGAAGAAAATAGTGTGTAGGTTTAACTGCCTAAGAGCAGCAGTGATGTCTACATAGGCTGCACTCATTCGACAGGTCGCAACTTAGAATATTGCTCAATGTATCATAGACAAATTGTGTTTTCTACCTGTCCCTGCTTATTCTTTATTTGAGTTTAAAAAAAAAGAGGTGTGGGAAAATATGTAAAGTGCAGGGGATTTTGAGAGGAGGCGTAAACTGTGAACTGGTGCGAAGTCACTAATAATCAGTTCCACTGCTGGTAATAACGCCGTTTAATATAAACTTAGGTAAGTAGTTAAGGCTTGATGTGCTTGATATTAGCATGTTCCTACGATAGCAACATTTAATTTATCCAATTGTTAATAATTGTTTGTTTTATATATAAAAGGTAAGCATCACCCTTTTCTCAGGTGACAATTCCAAGTGCTTTCTATTTCAGGAAAGAATGCTGTCTCATTACACAGGTAGATTTGTTCTTCTAGTGTTTGTTCCTTAGTTGAACTATTATCTGGATCTAAGTGTTTAATCTTTGCTTTCTTTTGGTATTTGAAAATCCGGAAAAACTTTGGTATTCTTCTTTTCAGGAACAGAGTGTGAAGACCTCATAGAAGAGTTGCTGTGTTGCCTCATTCAGCTCATTGTTGAAATTCCTCTCTTGTAAGTTGCCTTTTTTTTTAAAATTGTTTTTCAGACCCCTTGTGTAAACTGAGCATTGGAGAGAATATAAAACTTAGAGTGCTGGGGTTATGGTGTTGAAATGCTCTGTGTGATGGTGCAGTACCGATAGCGACAACCTGCTGTCAGTTCCAGCCATGAGTATGCAGGACATGGTCAGCATCTCACACCCAGTTCAAACCATCGACAGAAGTGATCCTGTTGTTTCGTAGGACTTTTGACTTTTGGGTACCTCTGTCAGCACACAGACAGTTGCTGCCAACTTCTGTCGAGAAGTAGTTGTGCCGATTGTAGAGAGAAAGGTGGATTGAAGGTGTCGTCTCTGGGGGGATGCAGCAAGGTGCCAGTGAAAGTTCCTTTCTGCAATTGTGTGGAGTTTTGAGCTGCACCTTCATGATATAAGTCGTATGACTCATTTAATACTAACTCCTGAAATACCAGCGAATTGACATCTGAAGAAGAGAGAAGGGAAATGAGTAAGTGGAATGTTTCTGTAGATCTCCAGATTTGTTTACGTGGCTCTTTTCATACATCTGCTGTATTTGGGATATGTTGATTCTGCATCTTGCTGGGATATGTGTCATAAAACATATTTGGCTATTGTATGGAGGAGAGCAAACTTTGTTCTGTGGGAATAAAAATGTTTTCCTATTTTTCTCCAAGATAAACTTTACCAAAGATACTGTTGGCGGAATCTTTTGTGTTAAACTGCATTGTAGCCTGTGCCTAAAATGTAGTGCCCCAATTAAAGCATCGCAGCTTTGGAAGAGTTTCAGATTATCTATTACAGCGTAGTACACAGCTCTGCTTTGATTTCTGTACTTTGGGTTGTTGTTTTGGTTGGAAAGCTGACAGAGATGCAATATTTTTTTGAAACATTGCTCTCATTAAATACAACTCCATCAACGTTACATGAGGGGTTTGTGTAGGTAGAGTGTAATAAATTAGGGATGTGATTTAGAGTGTCATTCTGCAAAGCTTGTCAGGACATCCTGGAACAGATACACTTTGTGTTTGGAGCAGATTAGAGGAAGTACAAAGGGGTGAAAGGACAGCGATATATGGGCAAGTGCATAAATCCTGCAGGGTTTTATTTTTCTTTCCTGGAAATCCCAGTGTGTGTGCGGAGTCCAGTATCATTTATTCTGTCTTTTTGGCAGAAAAAGTTTTACAGGCATGATTGGTCTTAACCCTTTTCAACAAGCGAACCTTTCAGCATCTATTTTTCTGTGTGAATATGGTTTGTGTGAATGGAAATAACTGTTGAAAGCACTTGTTATACTATATAATATATTGTTAAGAGTGGCTTATTAAGAGAAAGAAAGTTGTTATAAGGCCAGTCTATAGTCTTTAATGATCAACTATATCAAAATCATACTCACTTTTCAGAAGACATTACTGAGAAAGATTTTTGGCAATTTTGTCAAATAAGTTTTCTTAGCTAAATTTTTCCTGAAATAACATGCTACTGAATTGTTAGTAAGATACTAACACTTACGAAAGTGTTTTGTTGTTGTTGTGTTTACCAGTATATGTTTAGCAATGTAATAATGCCTTCACTAATCATTTTATCTCTGTGCCATTGAAGGGGAAGTATTGCAGTGGAAAGGAAATGTGGACAAACCTGCTTTCTCTAATAGGTGATCCAGCTCTGTTCTTCCTAAAGATGTTACAAGGCTGAGACTTTTTTTTTTTACTGTAATAGTAATTATATCTTTTTTTCAGGAGGGTGATTATTTAGTAGTGAGTTTACTACTTCTCCCTGATCAGATTTTCACTATAAATTCTTTCCATACTTTGTATCAAAGAATTAGTTAACTTCTGTCTTCTGACGGAATAAATCAAGAAAATGACAAGCTTAGTATGTGAATTCTGGGACGGAATAGGTTGAGTAGAGTAAATGAAATATTCAGGCTTGATTTCTGCAGCAGGACTTAGGATTGCTTGCTAGCGGACAGGCAGCTTACAGTGGCACTGCTAACTGAGTGTCTGTAAAGCTGCTATTAAAGATGAGTTTTTGTTGTGACAGACTCTTAAAATCTCTATGCCAAGTCTGTCTTTGAAGCGTCATTCAGAATAGCAAAGTTTTTGTTAGGAGTGTTCAATAGCCTTAACAGAGGATTGTCACAATTAGTGTGTCCCTTGGATTTCAGGCAGGAGTGGATACAGCTGGCAGCTGCTGTCTAAATATATTGCGTCTCTATACACTAGTTTAAGCTGCTTCTTTTCTCCTTCACTGAAATACTAAGATTATTTTAATTGGGGTGTTCTGGGTATGCTTTTTCTCTGTGCTTTTTTATGTTACTGTGAATGTGTTACTGAGAAGGGGACAGCATTGCTGGATGATGCTGTGTAGGTAACTGTTTCGGAATAGTGAGAAATTTGTGGTTATAACATAAACCCTAGTATTCTTCACTGTTGGTGTCGCGTTGTGAAGATACATATGCAAGATGATAGGTGCTGTTGGGAGTAGAGCTTTGGATACCGATGTGTGGTGTTTTGCAGGCAGGTGCATAATCTTAACCCATGTTCCAGACTGACTAAAAGCAAATATGAGTTTGGGCCTGATAGGGGCACTGGGTTCCTGAAGGCTTGAGCCTTTCCAAAATGTGGGCAGAGCTTGATCTCACTTCTTCTGCTAGAAGCCTTTGCAGAATGAGCTCATGTCTGCCTACAAAATAACTTACAGGTGTGCTTGGAGAATGCAGGTGGGCAGTCTAGCTCAAAATTAATAAGGAAGGTGTGTGAGATGGGGAAGATGACAAGTGGCACCTCTGTGACTCGCTTCTCTGTATCCCTTATTATGAAACAGAACCGAAGAACGAAAATGTATTGATTTTTCTTGGGAAAGGCTGCAGAGATGTACAGCAAAACATATCTGGGAGCATCTTGGAATTGTCTATGATGAATTTAAGGAACTGTTTCTCAGAGTTAGTTTGTGTTGGGAAAGGCAAATATACTTTAAGGCAGTTACACTCAGGATAGCTAAAACATTTTGTAGTAGGGACCATGGGACTCTGTAGCGTTTAAGCTTTGCATCTGAGAATTATTAAAAAGATCTTGAATTACCTTTTGAAAAACGGACTCTGCTGCATTGTACAAAATGCCAAGGACAAGGTTTCACATTTAAGACATTTTATAGAAACTACGACATTATTGCTTTTCAACGATTAGGCTTGTGCAGTCCCTTATAACACTTGTGTTATGGTGTGTTGGTGTTTGATTTATGGCTCCCTTCGGTATGTTATGGATACTCCGCTTTTTCTTTCATTTTGTTGACGTTAACACCCAAGAGTGTGCATTAATGATTAAAACTGCGCCAGTCAGCAAAAAGGTGCAACTTCACTATTTAATTGTCTGACTTTTCTGTAGAAAGTATTGCTAACGTTTTGTTGCAAGATAGAGCTCCCAAAGCTTTAAATTATGAAGGCGTCTTTCAGCAACTTGTTAAGAGCTGGTATACATACTGAACATCTGGTTGTTATCAGTACATTTTCACTTCATTAAAAGCTATAAATACATATGGAGGAAAAATGAAATACTGTGATCTAGTTACATCGCTGTTAAGTAGCACCCTGTGGTGCCAGTAGACGTTAGTCGATATTTCTATTACATTCCATGATTCTGTGTTGTTAAAATTGTTTTAGGTTACAATCTTGGTTACTTTCAAATTTAAATATTAATATTTTGACACACTTAAGTGTGCTTGCTACATTTCCTGGGAATTTGAAATTTGAAGGTAGGAGGAAGAAGAGTGATATAATTGATTGTCAGACTCCATGGAGTCACTGCAATGTAGTAACTATACCCTGCACACAGATGATGAGAAATGTTTAGGCTTTTTTCCCTTGCTACTTGTGAACAGCAAACACTCCTATTTCAAGAGTGTGACATTTTAATTTTTTATTACTTTCAGAACAATAGGTCGGAATAGTGCTTTTTTTAAAAAGGACTGTTCAAGGAACTTTATCAAGATAGTAGTAGCTCTGGTATTTGAAGAGCTATTTGACTTCAGCATTTTAGTCTGCTTTGTCTAATCACCAAAGGAAAACTTCCATCTGTTGAAACTTAGGTTGAAGCTAGCAAAAATATCCAAATTGAAAGAGATTAGTTTTGCTTCACTTTGAAGATCCTCAAAGTTTAAAACTATTGTACTCTGTGTAGGAGTGTAAATCTCTGATCAGTATAAAGAGAGTTTTCTTTGCTGCTGCAGCAAATAGAAAGTGTGTATATATTTGGAAGATTTTCTTCACTGCTCTTAGACCCTTTTTTCTTTTCTGATGGCAGATCCCTGGCCTCTGAATGTCTACATCATAGACTCATTAAGGTTGGAAAAGACCTCTAGGATCATCAAGTCCAACTGTCAACCCAGCATTACCTGGACTAAAGTTCCTAAGCAGGAAAACCTTCATATGTGTCACATTCTTCTTCCTCTTCTAATTCTGTTCTCATTTAGTTCTTACTTTAGACTTAGATCAGCATTTGTTTATGATCTATCTTTTCACTAGACTAGCTCTACTTACATTCAGCGTGTAACAAATTTACCAATCCCAGTACTGTTCATCATACCTCATGCTGTGTTCTCCATATCCCAATAATCTGCTTTCGCTGTTACGGTTTCCAGCCATCAGAAAAAGATACTAGAAGCATCTTGAAAAACACTCCTCTGCTAGTATGTGGGTGTGATCTCTGATCTGGGCAGCAGAGACACCTGGACAGTGAAGTCAAGCATGTCTCATTTGAGTTGGCAGACCGTTTCAAATCAGTGACAGCAACCAGGCTGACAGGCATAAGCCTTTTCTCTCCGTTGCCTGGACAAACATGAGAGATTATTGCTGGCACTGCATCAAGATGACTCTGCCTTGGAACCGACACGTTTGAGAAGTGGTGTTAAGGAGACACTGTGGTGTCTCCTTAAGGACATGAAAGGTCTGCCTTTCATGCATGGGTTGTGATCTCTGCAGTGGTCTACAGTAAATTCTGAGTACCCGAGTCGTCTTCTCTGTGGCTGCCTTTTTCCTGGGGCTTAAAAGCTGCACAGTCCCAGTCATTGGAGCTATTTTATGGGTCTTTGGACTGTTCTCTTTTGTTCTGTTGTTTGAAAGGTAAGGTCTTTCATTTAGATTTAGTGGATATTACTTAGAATACCTGTCGATGTGCAAAGTAAACACAGAAGAATATAGATGCTCTGTAACACAAGTCATAGGCCATTTGCAGTATTTTTAGAATTGAATGCCAATGAGGTGAAAATGTATGCAGCCACATGGTCTCAGGTGGTTTAGGAACAGTTCTGGGAATACAAGGTCTTAAATCCAACTACTGTTTTAATCCTTTAGGTTCTCCCTTTGGGGTATTTCCATCTTTGGTTGTTTTCTGACTCTTTCATTCTGTCTCCCAGTCAGAAATACCCAGGGTGGAGGAGATGCAGTAGGAAATGTCAGAGATGCTCGCTGCTTCCAGTGTTGGCTTTTTTTCCTTTTTTTTTCTTGAATGCCCCTTTGGGACATCGCCCAAATATTTGGAATCATCTGTTATGAGCATAGTACTTTATCAGCTGCCATAGTGCATGTGTGCCATCAGTGGGTGTAAAATTGGGAGTGATTTCAAGAGGAAAGATTATGTTCACTTTGAGTTGCTGTGCTTGTATCCTGAGGCTGATAACCGGATACTCTACTTGCCTTCCAGTTTTCAAAACTGATCCTATTCTCTGTGGTTACTTCTCTTTCACCTTTCTGGTGGGCCCTCAGGAAGCAGGGAAATGAAACCTGGTTCCTGTACGATTTGAGAGTTTGTGTTTGAATCATCCCTCTTGGCAGCTCTCCTAAATTAGAAAATGAGTTACCTTTTAACCTTTTAGTACTCAGAGAACTGAGCTCTGGCAGAGTGAAAGTTCAGGAAAATACTTAAACTGGGAGGAAGTTTGGTCCAGTTGTGTGAGTTGAAATTCAGGTTTGTTTCTGACTGTTCAGCCTGTTTGCTCTGTAGGTGTGAAATCATTTATGAACTTGTAGCCTCTGTGTGCTGAGGTATAGAAATAGCTGCATTTCATTGGGTAATTAAAATGTTTACAACTGCCTGTGCCTTCAGAGTGGTAACTGGAGTTCCTGTCAGAGATTTTCCTGTGTATTGCCTCTGTTCTTCATCTTGGTTCCTCTTTCACAGACCTCTTTACTGGAGGCAGGGGACAAAGCTGAGCACAGAAAGCAGCTGTGAGCAGTGCTTGGTGTTGGAAATGTGACACCGAGGAGGACAGCTACTTGTAGTGAGGAAAGAGCCCAAATACACGAGAGAAACTAGTGCTAAAATGTCGAGAGTTCAGTTTGTGCTGAGTTGTTCCCGCACAGAAGAATTGCACAGAATCACAGAATT
>NW_009693325.1:0-574 GCF_000703405.1 Apaloderma vittatum
CTGAAGAGACCTGAATCCTCCCTGTTAGCAAGCGCACGCGTACAGAGGGAAAAGGGGAAAGAGAGAGACAGGAGTTACCCGCATTAGGACAGGGCTCGGACGCGGGGTGGCTGGCAGAGGAGGGGACAGGAGGCTAAGGCCACATCCCAAATCCACCAGAGTCCCCTGTAGGGACCCCCCAAAGGGGCAAGGGTTTGACGGGCTCCCAGCTGGCATAGCCAAGGACGTCACCAGATCTGTACCCAGAAGCTCCTCCACACAGGAGGGCTGATGGAGGTCCAGAGCCTTGCACAGCACCGCAGGGTCTTAGGAGACTCCCACGAAGTGGGGAGGAAGAGGAGGATGAGGAAGAGGAAGAGCACAGGCAGAAGCAGTGGCCCGGGCCAGGGTTAGCACAGGTAGAGCCACATGCCGCAGGCTTCATGCATGGAAGAAATTGGCAAAGACACTGCAGGGAAACCCCCTCCAAAGCTGGGCGGGTGTCCTCCACTGGCCCCAGACCAGCCCGTCCCCCAGCTCTGGGGTCCTCCCATGGTCCCCAGCCCCATCACGCCCCGAGCGGGGGGTTCTCTGG
>NW_009693325.1:705-920 GCF_000703405.1 Apaloderma vittatum
GAGCAGTCATTCGGTGGGCATCCCCGGCCAGAGGCGTCTGCCCCCCACCCCAGGGCCGGGAGGTGCCCAGGCAGTGGTCACGGTCCAGATTGCAGGCACACTCCCCCTCACAGGCACACACCAGCTCTGAGGGGCACCACAGGGCTCCTCACACCCCTGGGGACAGCAGTGGTGTGGGGGCTACTCAGCCAGGAAGCAGAAAGCTGCTGGATCCC
>NW_009693326.1:0-728 GCF_000703405.1 Apaloderma vittatum
ATATCCTCTGTACAGTCACGACGCCCTGGCCTCTCCCTGCCTCTGCAGGTCCGTGTGTATTATTTGCTATACATCCGCACCGCCCGCCCGTCGTCCCCGGGTGCCCCGACACCTGCCCCCCGCCCAGGGATGGGGATGGACCTGGGGACCCCCTTGGTGGAGGAGCTGGAGGGGCCCGCGGGCTCGGGAGCCTGCCTGCCTCCCCCTCTCTGTATCTGTGGGTACAAGCTCCCCCCAGCCCCAGAGCGACAGGTACCGTAGGCAGTTTGGCTGGAGCACAAATTCTGCCTTTCTTCGCACACTTGTCACGAGTTAGTAAAAAGCTGCGGCAGCCCAGATGCCTTCCTAGACATCCATTCCTCCTACTCAGCCTTTGGCAGAGAAAAGAAGATGACAGGCAGCACTTCTTTCTGTGTGGGTGGAGGAAGAGAAAGGACTATCAATAATGGATTTGTTGAAGGGACACTGGCTTCTTGGTTTTAATTACTATTTTAGTAGTTTCAGTGTAGCACTGGGTTGTATGGCAGACACAGAACTCACTTGGTAGCTTTAGTGCAGTGCTTTTAAAATCCTGCATTCTTGCTTTTGCTTTTTAGTCAGATCTTTTCTCAGTCCAGATACATACAAAGAGGCCACTTGGGAAAACTCAATTTCCAGAAGAGTGATGTGGACTGTGCACAAAATGCTGGACTACTGGAAAAGTGGCATTTCCTATTTGTTCCAGTCCT
>NW_009693327.1:0-339 GCF_000703405.1 Apaloderma vittatum
CCACGACAGTGGCACTGGGTGGGTTCAGTGGCTGTTGCCCCCCAGGAAAGGGGGCTGGGGTGTGGGGGGAGCGGTGCCGTCCATGGACTGGGACAGGAGCAAAGGAAATATTTAGAGCTTCCCTCTCCCTGCTCAGAGAGGGCTGGGGCTGGCTGTGACAGGAAAAGAGGGGGGGACACAGGCACCCTCTTGGTGTCACCTCGTCCCCCAAACTCCGGTGGGACACGCATCCCTCGCCCGGGCAGGCCACGGAGGTTTGCCGGCCGGCACGCAGAGAGTTAAACGTCCCCATCTCCCTCACACTTGAGACGTCACCGTCACCAGTGGCGTGGGGAGGGA
>NW_009693328.1:0-476 GCF_000703405.1 Apaloderma vittatum
AAAAAAAAGAAGAATTGGGGCAAAAAAGGTAAAAATGGGAGGGGGAGAAATAAGAATTGGGGGAGAAAACTTGTGGTAGGAAACGTAAAAATTGGGGGAGAAAAGGTAAAAGGAGCAGAAAAGGAAGAATTGGGATAGAAAAGAAGAAAATTGGGGAAAAAATGTAGGTATTGGGGCAAAAAGGTGAAAATTGGGGGAAAATCTGTAAAAACTGGAGGTGAAAAAGTGAAAATTTGGGATGAAAAGGTGGAAAGTGGGGAAAAATCTGTAGAAAATGGGGTGAAAAGGTGAAAATTGTGGAAAAATGTGTAGAAATTGAGGGAGAAAAGGTGAAAATTGGGGGTGAAAAAGTGAAAATTGGGGAAAAAGGGTTGGAAATCGGTTGTGAAAAGGTGGAAATTGGGGTAAAATGTGTAGAAATTGGGGGAAAACATGAAGATTAGGGGAAAATCTGTAAAAACTGGATGAGAAAGGGA
>NW_009693329.1:0-9583 GCF_000703405.1 Apaloderma vittatum
GGCACCCCCCCGCCCACGAGGAGCAGCACCGGGGCTTGGCCCTGCGGCAGCGGATGCCACTGAGGCCCCCAGCATGGCTCGGTATGGCAGAGCTCCCCATGAGAGTGACGGCATCAAAACTGTCAAAGAACTACCAGGCAGAGACAGTTCTGAGCAGTGTGACAGCCAGCAGCACGAGCTGCTGCCTCCACTAGCCCCCGGCACGGGCACGGCCAGCGAGCGCTGCCAGAAGCGCCCACGGAAACCCTTCTCCCTGCGTTTCTACAAAGCCGAGAGCGCTAAAATCCATTTAACTCATCTAACTTCACAACCTTTCTGCCAATCAGATTAATTCAGAGGATTAGAGGTCACTTGGATTATCTAAAAATAACACCGCTCAAGGCAATTTCCCTCTTTGCGAGCAGGAAAACCACATGAGCCTTTCCTGAGGCTCCCGCCAGCTGGTTCTGGGGGCAGGGCTCTGCTTGGCCAGCACGCGGGAACCTGCCATAGGGCTGGCAGACGTGCTGCGAGGCTGGGGGACCTGCTGTGGGCCTGGGGGGTGCCCAGAGCAGGGGCTGCCCCTCAGCACCCCGTAGCAGCCTGGCATGGCCCTGCGCAGGCGGGCTGCAGCTGCCTTACCTGTAAACAAGGGAGTCATCGTAAGTACCGTTGTACTGGATTTGGAACATACGTATCCCGGGTATATTCCTCTGAAAATTGAATTTCAGCAGGGCGGTGGAGGACGTCGCTTCTGCGACAACCACCTTCTTGTCTTGGCTGACTTTAGTCTCCCCGTTGCTGCTGCTCGTGTTGGAGCCCGACTTGGTGGAGGTGGAGATATCCGAGGAGCCAGGGTCGGGCTCATGGATGTGGTTCGTGCTGTTCAGCAAGTGGGGGAGTTTGATTATGTGCAGGTCCACTGTCTGCGTGGCCTCCCCCGCTGGGTTGGAAGCGATGCAGGTGAAGGAGCCCGTGTCCTTCACCGTCGTTATAAGGATGTCGAGCGTCCCGTTGTCGTACACCACGGACCTCGTCGCGTTGGAGATCAGCTTGCCCTCGGGCGAAATCCAGTGAATGGCCGGCTCAGGGTCGCCGCGGGCCTTACACCGCAGCGCGGCCCGCTGGCCCTCCAGCACCCGCAGCTCGTGGGTGTGCCGGGTGATGAGGGGAGGCTCGCAGAGGAACTCCTCCTCAGGAATAGACCAGAAGTACCGGCCTGACAACAGCATGGGAGAAGCACAGGTCTCCAGGTCGTCTTCCCTTGAAAGACGCCTGAGCCACAGGAGCTCACAGTTGCAATGCAAAGGGTTTCCACCAAAGCTCAACGCGAAAGTCGAGGGGCTGATAATTCCTGAGGTTGCCAGAACCTGAGCTCGCTGGAAAAGAGGATCAGGCGGTAGCTTCTGCAGTTTGTTGGACGTGACGTCCAACCTGGTCATCTTGTGGAGGTGGGAGAAGGTCCCCTTAGGAATATGGTCAATCATGTTGTGGTCTAGACTGAGAGTGTGCAAACTAACCATCTTCTCCACTGCATCCCAGGGGATGGTTTCCAGGTTATTGTAAGACAAATCCAGTTCCTCGAGAGCTAGAACGTCGTCGAAGGCTGTGGAAGAAATTAAAGTCAGCTGGTTGTTGTTAAGTATCAAGTGGTGAAGGTTGGAGAGTCCACTGAACATGTCATTAGTGATCTTAGTCAATCGGTTGCTGTTCAAATGCAAAGCCCGCAAATTGCGCAAGTCGGCAAACGCATGAGGTGTAATAAAACTGATTGTATTCCTGGACAGCGTCAGGTCCACCAGGCTGGTCATGTTGGCAAAGTCTTTCCTTTTAATGTTAGTAACAAAGTTGTCTGCCAGTCGTAACTCCACAGTCCTCCTGTCAATGTTGGGAGGAACAAATAAGAGCCCTTTCTTGGCACAAAGGGTGGCAAGGTTCGGAGACAAAATCTGACAGACACAGCGCTTTGGGCAGATCTGAGCTCTCACCGCTACGCCAATGAACAGCAGAAACAAAAGCAGTTTTTCCATTGTAGATCAGGTTCAAGAGCCTGTAAGGGAGAGCAAACACCTGTTAGTCTCTGCAACGTAAGCAAATGACATAACAAAAAAAGCCAAGACAAGCTGCCTGTGGTTAAATCACAAAACTGAGCTTCACATAACGATGTGTTAACCCCATCTTGTTACCCGATGTCCTTCTCTGTATCCAGACACGAGAGCTTCTATACTCCCTTCCAGCAGAAGAGTTGAGAGAGACACACATCTGCACACACACGTACACACACCCAGACATGGACAGACCAGTTTCAAAGCCCTGGAAGTGGCTGGTGGCCCTGCCCGTGGCTTTAGTGGGGCCTTCCTGGCCCCTCCTGCCAGAGCTGACCTCACCGGGCAACCTGCCCCCGATACCCAGCCTCCCATCAGAGATGATCCCAGCCTCTCTCTGCTAAAATGCCATTTATTTACTGTGTGCTTTACTTGCTAAGCCAAAACTCTGAGCAGCCTCTAAACCACGGCAACTCGATGGGTTTATAGCCATCTCCACCAAACGTTTAAGCTCTTAATGCTATTTTCAGAATAAACTCAGACGGAGCTAATTTTATGCCATTCAAAATCCAAAAATGCAAATTAAATAATTAAAAAAAAAACAACAAAACAAACAAAACCAAGAAAAGCCCCCACAACAACAGAGATCTAAATAAAAATGGAACACAGACTAATTTTAGATCTTTGCTGCTTTCCCGGCTGAACAGCCAGCAGCGCTGCACTCCTCCCCCAGAAAGCCTGACAGTTCAATTAGCCTTATCTCTTACATTGCCAGATCCAGGATCCTCACCGAGTATGGAAACAAGGAAGATAACAACAGTGCCCACACCAGCCAAATGAAATCATCCATCAGGGACTGCGCCAAAAGCTCCGCAGGAGCTGCTGCGCCGGTTCCCACACCGGCCAGCATCAGCATCACCCCAGCATCAGCATCACTCTGGCATCAGCATCACCCCGGTGTCAGCATCACCCCAGCATCAGCATCCCTCAGGTATGGGCAGCAGGAACAGAGTCCTGCCGAGAAGCACCTGCATGTCTGAGAGCAACCTCGAAGCTCAGAGGGACTCCACATCAGAACCAAAGTTCGTGGCTCCCTTTGAGACTGGTGAAGTGATACACGTACGGATCGGGCTACTCAGATACATCATCATCCCAGAAATGCGCTAATGAAGCTCATCTGAAATAAAGTTTCACAGCTAGCCGTAAGTAGGAGCCTTGAATCATCACGGATATTTAAAGACATGTAGCGTCAGAACGGTAATTGCTGCTCTTATGGCCCTGCAAACCACCACGAGCCAGCAAGCTGCAAAAAGGACAAGTGGAAATACCAGCCTCAAACCCTGCTCTTCAGCACCAGCCATTCAATTTTTTCCTGATACTTCTAGGGACTGCAGGTTTTCCTGACTAGTGGTTCCAGGACACTCCCGCGGGCATGGCCTGTCCTGACGGTGCTGCTGGGAACCCCTGCCACATCGTCACCGTCACCGCTACCATCAACTGCAGCACAAAGCAAACTGCCCGGGCAGCATTCAGAGATATTTTGCGGATTCTGTTTTGCCCGGCCTGTGCCGCTGGTGGAAGGACTTAGAGGAGAGTGATGATGCCAAGTGTTGGAGGAGGAGGCACAGCAGAACCGTCCATCTGCTCCGATCCCAAACCCTGCTGGTGACGGCCGGCTGGCCCCCTCCCACTTCCCCAGCCACAGGCGGCCACCCGCCCTCCCCAGGCAGGACACTTCTCTTTTTATCTAGCTCTGGCACGTATCAGAGTCAGAGTCAGCGGCTCAGGGCAGCCGCAGCACGACTGCCGGGGTCCCCAGACAGTCCTAGCTGGGGACACCACACTCATTTAGATTTGCTAACTTAATACTGCTAATTTAGATTTGTAGCTGCGATTAAAGTAATGGGCTTGGATTCAGCCAAGCTCATCTGAAGACCTCTACAAGATTAAAACCAAATCAGCAAGGTGCATTTGCAAGTTTGGAAGATAGTACAAGATGAACTGGTGCCATAAGGAGGAGACACAGACTTAAGCCATAGCTGGAATGACATGGTTATGATGAGGTTAGTGGATGCGGGGGTTATTCTGATTTTAGGACAGCTTTTGATCCTGTCTCTAACATCCCCTGGACACCAAGTATCTCCTCATGGGATGCCTGGTGCAGCACGCTGTCCCATGGCCGTGGCCCATCGCTGATATTCCAGAAAACAGCAGGAACTGCAGGATCTGGCGGCTCAGAAGAACAGCTGCCCCAGGAAGACACGACTTTTGAAAGTCAGCCAGGCCAAGTGTCCTCTGCTTTCCCAGCACATCGCGTCCCGCACACAGGTAACTCGCAGCGACAGCAGCACCAGCACAGCTCACCGCTCGTTGCAGGAAACACCTTTATGACTAAGCAAAGCATTACCTGATTCTCATTACTTGCTTAAACAATAAAAAAGAAGAAAAAGAAAGTAAATTATCACCATAAGAGAAACAGAGAAATAGTTTTCTAGGGAGGCGTGCATTGCATTCATTTACTACTTGGTGTCTGCAAAAAGAAGGGATAGTCGAGCTTCTCACGTGACAGTAGCGATTCACACAAAAAAGGCTCTCATAAGCTAATTTTTACATCAATTTTGATGCTACATTTGATCATTTCAGGTATTCAATCCATCTAGAAAAGCTGATTACACACTGCAGTGGGCTGCATGGCTCGCAGCCACAGAGGTGGGAAAGCTGTCTCCAAAGAGCAAAAACCCCCCGGCAGCACCTGATGCCCATGGACAGGGGCAAACCTGCCTGCTGCCCTCCTGCCAGGACTGCCCCGGGGCGCTGCCCCACTGCCGCTTCTGTTTCAGAGCTTCTGCCTGAGCATCCCCAGCCCGTGGGGCAGCGCCACGCCAGAGCCTCCCACTCGGCACCACGGGTGAACGCCTCCAAGGTGCCCCAGCAGCAGCAGCCAATGAAAATAAATGACCACCCACCGGTTCTAGCAACAAATTGAGGTCATGTAAAGTGCTAACGAATTTGAAATTTCTGCCTGGAATTGATCCAAGGGATGTGGAAAGGCATGCCGGGCTGAGATCACTTCTCTTCCCCAATGTGCTGCTTGCTGAGGGTTTTTTGCCCCCTTTTTCTTTAGGAGCAAGAGCTTTTGTGACACTCAGCGAAGCATCCGCCGACATGCCCAGTGCTACAAAGGGTTGTTTGCATATCCTCAGTTACATAACGCACGGAAGCAGCGGGATCCAGGAGACAGTAATCAATTAGCAAATGATTTCCACTGCATCCGATTCTGTTCAGATGGCCGGTGCTACACAAAGCCAGCGTGCCAGGGAAGCCCAGCGCGGCACACTGCTCACACGGTGCCTGGCTCAGACATAATCTGTCATCACTAAGGTCATGACAGAAGCTATTGACTGCCTTTCCTACTCCTCTAGGCCCCAGCAGAAACTGTGATTTTCAAGGTCTTTTTGCAAATGCAATTCCGTGGTGGGGGAAGAAAAAAGTCTAGAAGCTGATGATATTCACCTGCTGGGGATGAAGGATGGGGAAATAGCTGACACCAGTCACCAAAGGCATCCTGCAGCCATCCTAAAACGAGTGCATATAAATGAAGATGCCGTGATATATGACATACCAGCTGCTACAACTACTTAAATAGAGAACAAGGAGCTTCAATTTCACAAAGGTCAATGGTTTGTAAACACGCCTGAGTGTTTTGCTGAATCGGAAACTAAGCACCTAAGAAAACAGAAACACTCAGATCAAAGGACCTCACGCTGAGGTTTCCTGGGGGCTCTGCTCTGCCCAGGCACTGCACCGGCCAGGACCACGGACCAGGACCACGGGATCTCGCCCCAGCAACATGCACAGAGCGCTCCACCAGCCGCAAAGCCCTCTCACGCCGCTGAGGAGCAACATCTCCCAATACCGGCAGCAAGGAGCCCTCTGCATCAAGGCAGCTCCTTCTGAGGTCCAGCCTGCTCATCTGCTCTGGGAGCAGGACGTGCTGTTTGGGTTCAATGCTTGTAATTCTTGCTGTAGGACCAAACAGGTTAATCGCCATGGGGAGGCATACCACGGAGGAAATACTGTGGCCCAGTCTTTGTTAAAGCGCTTCAAACACTGCAACAAATCCAGCCGCACCTCCTCTAACCTCTGGGAATTTTAAAAGCTGCAGGACAACTGTGCTTGCTCCAGGGCCTCCTTCGGAGCAGCTGATGCTGCTGCAGAGGTGGTCAGGTGTGCTCCAGAGGTTACGTCTCCCTGTAAATAACAAAGTCCAGCCCAGCGCTGGAGATGGGCTGGCTAATGAGCTGCTTCATGGAGCTGCTCTCATTTTCCTCCAGCCTTAAGCTGCGGACGATACGCATGTAAAGCAATGCATTCTGGGAGGCCATTTTTCTCCCTGTAATGAGGTCTAAACTGGCAAGACTAAAGTGAACAATAACAATTATTTTAATTAAAGAGACTTCTTGAGAAAGCAGAACCGGTATCAGTAAGCCCTGGCCCGCACCATGCTCCAGGCTGACACCTGAGAGCAAAGCTCCCGCTGTGCTCTGCCAGCAGCAGGGCTCAGGGCCGAAGACACACCATCTCACCTCCACCACCGGGCACCAGGCAGCTGCTGGCCGGCTGGCCAGCACGCCTGAGAGCAGCCAGAGCCCAGCTCGGTACCACAGAATCACAGACTCATAGAATCACAGAGCAGTCTGAGCTGGAAGAGACCTTCAAAATCAAGCCCAACCTTTGAACTAGCCCAGCTCCAGCTACCCTGGGCTTCCATCCACTGCGATAATGGAACAGTCTTTACTTTACAGTAGCACAAAATTCCCACCCTGCCGGTATATCAACTTATTAATTCTTTTATTAATCAATTAGCCACTTACTAAATTGGCACAGCTAAGTTTTGGAGAAGGAGTGCAAACATTAACCTGCTAGAAAAAAAACCGGTCTGGTACGTGGTTAATGACACTGGGGAGTGTCAGCAACTAGGGGGGCAGCGCTCCCCATCCCCCTGCCCTGCGCTCCCCCCGCTGCGAGCTGCCCGACCACAGCATTGTGCAGAAAGTGCTGGGCACCACCGCAGTAAGAAATCATCCATCACCCAGGGCAGCGAGTAGAGAGAGTAGCATGAAACTACTACATGTGGCACACACAGAAGCAAACCTGTGAAGCACCAACTATCCCCAAGTGATTTAATGCTTTGATCCACAGAGACAGCACTTTCTTCGTATTCCCACATGCCCAGCAAGCCTCTCCCTGAAGGAAGGAGCGATGAGGCAAACTACCAGGGAGTCCTTCACTCCAGTGTCTACCGAAGTCCTGAAGACACTTGGTGAGAAAAGCCTCTGTCCCGAGAACGGGCGCTTGTACCCGAGCGGGCAGTGCTGGGGCAGGTCCTGGCACTGGTGACACAGCACGGGGGCATGAGCTGGCCTGTCTGGCACACGGGGGACCACTGCCAGGCCAAGCTGTGACCCAGGAGAACAGCACTGCCGGGGCGAGGGCTGGAGCTGCAGGGTCAGTGACAGGGAGCAAACAGGCAAATGGGTGCAAACTGGAACGAGGAGCTTGGGGGGACCTTCCACAGAGAGGTGTGACATCTCTGCTGAAGGACCAGCAGGAGTGAGCCACCAGCGCCCGTGCAGACCTGGCGGTGACATGGACACGGGGGGCAGCGCTGGCTATGGAGGTGTGCAGCTCCTCATCCACACAGGAAAACGCTCGACAGCACAAAGCAGCCTCGGATTTTCTGGCAAAGAGGCTGTGTCTTGGGCTGTATTGAAAGGATACTAAACTCATTATTCCTGCTAATTTTACATGCTCCTCCGTTGCCCATTTGCAGTAAGCGAAGCAGTAAGGAGCTGTCACGTACCAGGAGACAAGGGAGGTGTTACAGCAGTTTGGCTTTTTACTCCCCACAGTTCATCTGTGAGCAAGTCTATTGCCTTCAGCTGTTTGCAGTCTTCAACATCATTCACAAGTTGTTACTTGCACCTATTTTGTTTGCTGATTTTATCACAACCCATAAGATTAGAGTGTTTTGATATAATACTTCGCTTCAAAATCTCATCAGTGTAAAATAGACCGATGATGTATCAAGGGCACCAATTTCACCCTCAATTCCAGCTGCCTTGGGGTAAGCGGAGTCTGATTCAGCTTTAACCCAGGACCACTCAGCAGGACCCCTGGGCACAGCTCCCGTCCCGCTGGGCCAGGGCACTCTGAGCAGCCAGAGGGAGAGCCCTGCCCCCTCTCGCCCAGCCGTGGCCCCAGGAGCCAACAGAGAGCTCTGCCCCAGGCAGCACTGCCGGGATGGGAGCCCACCTCAGCTGCTCTGGTTGCCTCCGACCAGGCCTTGGGGCTGGGGAGGGACAGGAGTGTCCCTCTGGTTCAGAGTCTTCAGAGTTCGGTCACTGCAAACTCACCTGATGAGCACCGGCACCGCTAATGGGGAACATGCTGCACAAAATCAGATCACTGGGACATCTCATCGCAGAATCACCATTCTAGGATTCTGTGATCCTAATGGGGAATGTGGGATCTGCTGCACAAAATCAGGTCACTGGGACATCTCAGCCTGCACTGATCCTCACCCACTTCCAGAGCGAACAACCCAACCATGCTCGGGACAGACCCACACCTCCTGCCTGCTGTTAACCTTGCCGTGCTACTCGGGATGTGATTATCTCAGTCTGCAGTGCCATTGATGATTTTAAAAGCATCCCACCTCGTTCTCACACCCTGCTTGGTCACTGACCCTCAGAGAGACCTTCACATGTACGGTATGACAGTTCTGCATGCTGGGTACAGAACCTCCTTCGCATCACCACAGCTGCCCTGCTTATTGAGGAAACAATGGGAAGGAAACTCCACAGGGCGAAGGCAGACACCCCCCCCACCCAGAAGGCAGAACCGCTGAGGTTGGCAGGACCTCCGGAGACCACCTCGTCCATCCCAGCCCCGCTCAGGCAGGTGGGCTACAGTGAGCTGCCAGGCATGTGTCCCTTGGCCGTCAGGGCTTTCCCAGTGCCGCAAGCCTGGCTAAAGCGAGTGTGAGGGGAGACCCAGGCTCAGAGTGAAGGCCCGGGGGGCACTGCCAGCTCACACGCAGCTGCTGCCTGTCGCTGCACACCGTGTGCTTCCTCCTCAAAAGCTCCAATGCAGGATTTGTGCCATTTCTCACCTCTCTTCCACACAACTAAATGCTTCAGACCTTGCCCTTGCAAAGTACAGCTTAAAAATGTAGCCATAGAGCTCAGAAATGGAGGAGAAAAATATGGTAATTATCCTATATTTACCTTTAAAACCTTTATTTTAGAATTGTTTCACGTTGTCTAGAGCAGACAACACTCAAAAATACCGCATCCTCAAAAAGGTAAAATCAATACCGGGTTCCCTGCATGAGGGCGACTGGAGCACGGCTCCGCATCCCAAGTCCCGATGCCGGCACGTCCCGGGCGTTCAGTCCCCTCGCTTCTGCCCGCACAGCTCTTTGTGCCCTGTGTTTCCACAGGAGTGTCGGAGCCTTCCCGGGAGCCACGGGGAGGTTCAGGATCCCGAGCCTGAAG
>NW_009693329.1:9595-9800 GCF_000703405.1 Apaloderma vittatum
GGCCTGCCCGACGCTCATCTCCGAGGCCAGCGAGCCCCGTGGCCAGCAGTCGGCTCCCAGCAGGCTGGTGACGCTGGGGAGAGCGCAGCAGGGATCTCCAGGAATTTGGCTCATTTTCCGTTTCTGTTCTGCTTCTCACTGCTGCCCCTGCCTCTCTGGCACACACCCTCCGACTGCAGCACCGCAGGGTGGCCACGGACTCGCC
>NW_009693329.1:9834-10181 GCF_000703405.1 Apaloderma vittatum
CTGCCAGCAGGTTTTCAGCACGCCTCCCGCACCCCTTTGGCAGCCCTGAGCCCACGGCCACACACGGGAGCTACGCACAACGCTGCCCAGCTGCCCGGCTGCCCCGACAGCCAACTGGAATGAATGTGTTTGAAACGATGCGAATAAATGCTGAAAAAGTCGAATAAATGCTGAAAAAGTCGAACCAATGCCGAACAAGTCACCCAGGGAGGGGGGGTCCGACACGCGGGGCTATGGCGCCGGCAGCTCATCAGGCATCTGTGTCACAGACAGGGAGCCGGGGGTGATCCATGGGATGACTCAACGCGGCGGCACAGGAACACGACTGCAGCCCCGCGATTTATTAA
>NW_009693329.1:10271-14596 GCF_000703405.1 Apaloderma vittatum
TGGATCTGCCACGGCTTGGGGACATAGATGCTTAAACAAGCACGAGCCACAGCGGCCTCTGGTTAAAACATTGTCATAAAAATACACACCAAGGAAAAAGGGAAGAAGTGCACTGCAGTCGTGGGCTTTGAAAGGGCTGGTGGCGACCCTCTGCCACCCAAACGCGGCCGGCTGGGGCAGGGCCCACCGCGCACGCACCCGGGCCAAAATCACTGGTCCTCTAATGTTCTGCCTCTGGTTTTAGGTATTTAACTCAAAGAGGGTTAAAACCTCCTGGTTTTTTACTTATGAAAAGGGAGATACTTGCACTACTGTCTAGTCCCACGTAAAACCCAGCGAGCAATGTTTGTAGCTGTGTAACTACCCTGGGCTCAGGCAGTCACAGCTGAGGGCCTACTTTGGCTTTTTTCACCACTTTTCCTCCTTATCCTTGAAACAGAAAGAATCGGCAACACAACCTCTGGGTCCTGCAGCAGCACTCGCATGCAGGGAAGCATCAAATTCCCAAGGCAACTCCAAACCAGGATGCATTAGTAACTACCAGCAAGCAGCAGCCTCACCACCCACACTGTCCCTCCCCACGGGACAGTGTGCATCATGAGTCCCTCCCTCTCCCCACCGGGCCCCACAGGACCCTCTGCGGGACTGGGGCACGCTCCGGCACAGCCCCAGCCCAGGGTGAGAGGGATCTCACTGAACACCACCTCGAGCTCGTCAGCAATCAAATATTGAGTTTCAAAGTCAGAAACATCAAGCTATTGAATTTTCCAACCCCTGATGTCATCTTCATCATCATGGCTAGACTTTGAGAACGAAGATATGGAAAGGGCTCTACCCACACTTGCTCCAAGCGAGCTGATGGCTAAAAATGCCGATTCAGGATAGGCAAGTCTGGTTGCAAAAGGCACAGCAGAAAGTCTCCTTAGGTGGTATTGGCGAGGCACGGTTCTTCCTGCGTTGTCCTTTCTCCTCGAGACTAATTCTACGTGTGTTCCCAAAGCAGGCAGCAGCGTTATGGATGGTGTGTCTCCACGTCTCCCCATTGGAGGCCAGAGTGGACCATTGCTGGCAGTCAATATGGCCAAAGCTGAGGTGTTGTTTCAGGGAGTCCTTGTATCTCTTCTTCGGGGCTCCTCTGTTGTGGCAGCCGGTGGCAAGTTCCCCACAGAGCACAACCTTCGGGAGGCGGTGATCCTCCATCCTGGAGACGTGCCCTGTCCAGCGCAGCTGCGTCCTCGGCAGCAAGGCCTCAATATTGGTGACCCCTGCCCGTTCAAGGACAGTGACATCAGTCCCGTAGTCACTCCAGTGGATGTTCAGGATTGTAAGGAGGCAGCGCTGATGGAAGCATTCGAGGAGTCGCAGGTGGTGGCGGTAGATGACCCTTCATTCAGACCCACGTAACAGAGCAGACAGCACAATGGCTCTGTAGACACTCATCTTGGCACTTTTCTGCAGGTGTTTATTGCACCAGACTCTTCTCTGGAGTTTTCCCAAAGTTCTGTGTGCCTTTGCTAACCTGCTGTCCATCTCTTTGTCAATCTTACCATCTTACCAACCCCTGATGTACTGCCATACAAAATACCACACGAATACACCAAATGCTGACTCTAACATCGACATCAGCTGTGCAGCTTAAAAACGTGAGCAAGCCTAAGTGAATAATTGTTTAACCAAAACAGCCTTTAACTTATCAAAACATTTTTATTGAATTGTAACATCGTGGCATTTTCAAAACAAAGCATTTTTTGCAACATCAAAACACAACACAAATGTTCAGGGATTTGCATTGACACTTGTCGCCACGTGTGCCAAGGCCATGAGCTCCCAGGTGGGCAGGGGGGTCTAGCTGCCACCCTCACCCCCGCCAAATCTGCTAGACCTGTCTGCCAGTGGCAGCCCTTCGCAGCAGTGCTTGGCAAGCCCTCGTGCCGGGGTGAAGAGGCTCCTCAGGGCCAGCACCTACCCTGCCAGCCTGGGCAGAGCCACCCAATGCGGCAGCAGGGACCGGCCAAGGGTGCTGTCACGTCTGCGCATGAGCATCACACGTCCCCGTCCTTGGAGAGCACGCCCAACCCTGGTAACAGCCGGGATGCGGAGAGTCAAGAGACTCACCTGAAACACAGAGCGCTTCCCAACGGCAGGAGGCCAGAGAGAAGGGAGACAGCCACAGCCTGAAGTTTCTGCCACCCTCCCCGTAAAACCGGCGGCTCGTCTGACCAGGCTCTGCCGCCCTGAGCGACGGCGGCGCTGGCATCACTACGGCTGGGCCAGGGCACAGCTTCCCCAGCACCGCCCCCAGCACCAACCCGGGGACCATTCCACAGCACACTCTTCCAGCTCTCCCTTCTTCTTTTAACTTGTGTTTCAAAGGAAATGTAGGTTTGAAAACTCAGCCCAAAGCGCTTGTTTCAGAAACGTCTGCCCAGAATGCACGAGTCGGAGCAAGGGTGCGAGGTCGGACGTCCCAACGGCGGGAACACCAAACTGGAGCCGGTGCCACATGGCTCCTGTCCCGCCAACGCACTGCCATGGGCCAGGGACGTGCCCGTCCTGTTGAGGAATCAGGATGGATGACATCCACTTGGCAATGAGCCATTCAATATTTTGTTTTATCTGGATTGTTCGCTGCTGGCGTCAGCATTTATTTACTGCTCGCTGCCCAAGCCTCGCTCTGCAGAGAGCTATTATCTTCTCCTTTGGCTTTTCTGAATGTTGGCCAACAACGCTCGCCTGTTTTCTCAGCTCCCCTGAGAGGGACGGCAATGCCACCCCGTGTGATCTGGGATCACAGAGACACAGCACTGCCCCTGCTTCTGCCTCCAGCCCCCCGCATGTGCCCCCCCAGGGAAGAGGCCTGGGCACCTTCCGGTGGTTCATAAGGTAGGGCCAGTCCCCCAGAGGGCACCCCGCACCCTGGAGCCACCCCAGCCAGGTGGGACAGTGAGGTCCACAGTGCCTGTGACACCAGTGATGCTCTTCCTCCTCGCAGAGTGCTGCCAAGGATTTCTAGTGGGTATCAAGCAAGGAAGATGGCAATCCCCCTGCCCTGAATAAGTCACCAGTCTGTTTTCTCCTTAAAAACAAACTAAAGCCATCTCAGAACCTGCTGAAACACACTGTACCAGACCAGGAGATGGTCTTCAAAGGTCCCTTCCAGCCCAAAGCATCCTGTGACTGTACGGATCCAATCAGACAGCGCTCAGCTGGGGGGAGCAATCCAGACCCAATGCTTTGGTCCTGAACACCTGATGTGTCATGTTGTTATGAACTTCAGAAGATTAGGGTGAGATGTGGAAAATCGACAGCCCTGTTAGTGAGCACAGGCACAAGGTTTTTCCTCAACACCAGGATTTCATGAAATCACAATGTCAGAACCATTCTCGAGTGAGCAGCCAAAGCTGTCGATCTGCCTTGCTGAGTTTTCATCTCAGATTACAAAATTCCACAGAAAATTTAACCAAAAAAACCTCACCATGAATTACTCTGATTTTCTTTTTTCACAAGCACTTTTACAAAGCTCTGGAGGATCCCGCAGTTTAACTCAAATAGTTTTGAAATCACCCAAGCTGAGCCAGCTCGGCGTGCCCTGGTGCACCGGTGGATGGAGCCTCAGGCTCGCACTTTCCTTCCTCCCGGAGCCGTGGTCCCGAGGGTGACGCCCAGTCCCCATGTCTGACTCCCAGGCTCTTGCTCCCATCCCCGGGGTCACAGAGAGCAAGTGAGGTGAGGAAACCCCAGGAAGCACGCGGGGATCTGATCATCTGCCTTCCAAGGAGTCAGGAGAGCAATTTTATTTGGATACCCACATGGATCTGGAGTAGCAAAAGCGATCATGAAACTATATATCCCAAAATCGGGGGCAGCCGAACGTCCCTTCTCCCCTCTGCACATGCATGAGCGGGAGGCTCAGCATGAAAATCACCTCAAGGGATTATCCCACCTGCAACAGCATGATGACAAACGACTGGTGCTGCTGCATGGCGGGACCCAAAACACACCCTGTCAAGCCCTGACACAGGCTGCTGCAAGTGGGAACATGGAGGAGACGGTGCAAGCAGTGGAGAAAGCTAGTACCTGCACCTCATAGAATCACAGAACAATTCAGGTTGGAAAAGCCCCTTGGGATCATCAAGTCCAACCGTTAACCCTACACTACAAGTTCGCCCCTAAACCATATCACCCAACACCACACCTAAGCAACACTTGAACACATCCAGGGATGGTGACTCAACCACCTCCCTAGACAGCCTGTTCCAATGGCTGACAACCCTCTCAGTAAAGAAATTCTTCCTCATCTCTAACCTGAACCTCCCCTGGTGCCA
>NW_009693329.1:15262-34828 GCF_000703405.1 Apaloderma vittatum
CGTTGATGAAGATGTTAAACAGGAGCAGCCCCAGCACCGAGCCCTGAGGGACACCACTCGTGACCTGCCGCCAACTCAAGAAGAGGCTCTGCACAGTGGGGCCTGCAGCCTCACAGCAACCGGTGACAAGAAACCAAAATACTGCATCCATCCCGACCACATGAGCCGTCCCATCCCGACCATGCGAGCTGTCCCATCCCGACCACGGGAGCCGTCCCATCCCGATCATGCGAGGTGGTCACGCTGGGGGCGGGCACTGCGCTGCAGCCGCCGGGAGCAGGGCCAGGGATGCCGACAGGGCCCACCCCGCAGCGAAGGCGGGAGCACACAGGGGGGCATCGCGTCACAGACCCAAACCCTGGGTCTTGCACAGGCTCCACATCTGCCCTTAGGACCAGCTTTGTGAGCGCGACTGGTTACTGCAGAGAGAGGGAGACATCGACCGTGGGGGACACAGCACAATCGAAGAGGGAGGCTACCAGTACGACTTACCAAAGCAAAACTTGGGGGGGTTAATCATAATTAGATTTCCAAGGCTGAGTAGTTTGTAGGTTTTACCAAGTGCTATAAAAATAACTCATCTCTTCCACCATGCCACTTCTGCATCGTCTACAAAATCAAATGAAAAGTAAACTAGCAGTGATTTAATCCAGATGGACATTTATTATCCTAGTAATAATATCTTCCAATCATTGCAGGATTAACTGAGGCCAATTTTTTTCTTAGTCACAGTTCTCTTACATAAACATATAGTAAATTAAACGATCTAAAGTCAGACGGGCATTTATTAGGGGTGCCTCTACACGTGCCTGAACGTCACTTCTGGATGTGAGTCATAAAACGTAAGCTGGATTTTAAGTTCTGAAGTTTAATTTAACGTCAAGAGATACCAGGTACAAACCCAGTAACACTCTCGTGAAAGAATACCTATTTAGTATCTCGGTCTGGCCTGTTAAGTGGTAAATCAAAATGGATGTGGCCAAATTAGCTGCTGAGGTGATATAAAACACACCACGTCTACAGCAGCCTTGACACTTCAAAGACAAAACCAGGGAACCTCAAGGAGATAAAACATTTTCATCACAATAACAAATGATATTACTCTGGCAGAATGCATGTAATAAAAGAAGGACAACAAGAGCTGAAATGGAAATTTGTTTTGCAGAAGCTGAGAATAGTAAATGATTTATATGCACTTATTTTAATTTATTTTCAGGCCAAGCGTAATTTATCTAAAGTCATCAAAAATTAATAGGCCATACAGAAAGGAGTTTTAATAAATTCAAACTTAGGGGCATACAGCAAGTACATCTCTTCTCGATTGCTATTAGCACTTAACTATCTAATTAATCCACCACGTTACCTTGCCCAGAGGCCCAAGTAACGCCCTTTGGCAGGACAGGGATCGACGGCCCTGTCGTGGCTCGGGGGGCTCAGGACCGATGCCCAGAGCCCCGTGTGGGCTCGCGTGGCCAGCGAGGGGCTGGAGCTGCCAGTCCGCCCCGCTTGCGCACGGCAACTTGGAGAGGAACCCGAAAACACGAGTGGGACCCGCGAGGGAGCTGCAGCAGGAACCCGGTGGATCTCAGCCCATACATGGGTCTGAAGGAAATCAATGGGCATACTAAAAGGAGTATTTTCCTTCACCTACTGAGGATGACAGTTTCAGTGAAATACTGGGACCCATATTTTTTAAAACTTCAGATACATCTGTCAGGGTTGGGCAATTTTGCCTAAAAGAGAAACTTTCAATGTGCCATAAGGGAGAAACTATTTTTGAAATCTTCCCTTTGGCTCAAAATCTGCTGCTGGGATTTTTTTCAGGAGGTAGTGCTCCACACGCTTGAAAAAACTGACGGCTCTAAAATACATATTTATGGTTTCCTGATACAGGGAAAAACAACAGCACAGAGCAATGATAATCTGCACAAAATGCTAGCAGAGCCCTAGAAGTGGGACAGACAGCAAATTGGGGATCAGTGGCAGAGTCTGGGGTAAGACAGAAAGGAAAGGGTTTCCAGGCAGAGGTGCTGAACCCCGGTACTGCCCTGTCCTGTCTGCTGGGGGCAGGCCCAGAGAGCACAGGGGTGCTCAGCCAAGGGGTGCTCGGCCAAGGAGTGCTTGGTTGCAGGGACGCTCACCTGCGGGGTGCTCAGCCGAGGGGTGACACACAACATAGCTCATTGCCCCTCTGCTGGATTCAAAAATCAGAGAGCTGACCCTCTCAGAAAGAGGGAGAACTAAATTTGCCGAGGACACAACGGAAGGTAATATGCTGCAGAAAGTCATTAAGCCTATCTCTGCAGCACAATCAGGAAATTATACACCAAGCCTGTACTATCAGTTCATATCGGTTCTGTCCGTAATTACCAGATTAGTATTTAGAGGCAATAGAGTAATGATGCCAAAGGGCTTAAAACCCCGGCTCGCTTTGGAGACTACACAAGGTCCCTGGGTACGGGGCAGCGTGTAAGGAAAGCTGTGTTGGGCAGGATGGAAGGCTGTGAAATGTAAAGCCCTGCTCTCGATCAAAGGTCCCCGAGCAGAGATCAGGACACACAAGAACCATCAAACCGGCCTCGGATGCACTCCTGCTCCAGGCCAGGGACTCACTGTGACGCTGGGTCAGTACCCGTGGCCATCACATGCTCACTTCAGACTGGTGCCCGGTCGGCACTCGAGGGGCTCAGGACACCAGAACTGCGGTCTGCAGCGCTGCAGTGGGACCAGCGCCCAGGGACCACGGACTCAGCATCCGTCACATGCCCTCTGGCAGTGAAACAACAGCCAACCGCTCGAACACGCGGCTCCCTGAGAGCTTCGGCAGCGAGGAGCCGGCCATGAGGGTTACCAGGGCTGGAGCAGCATCTCGCACCTCCGACCCAGAGTGGAGCTCAGCACTGTCCCGTGCCACCAGGGGGGATTCTGTGTGACTGACAGCTGGAAAGCACCTTTCCTGCATTGGTGAAGGCACAGTGAAATCTAACTGCACCCAATGAAGACAAGGAACAACGAGAGATGCATGCCGGTTAAAGCCCCCAAGGCCAGGAGCTCGGCTCAGGACACTAGGGGTACCAGAGGGGCTTTGGGAAGATGGGAGAGGAGACAATTAAACTGCTATTTCTGATGTGAAAAGGGAAGCCAGGAGACTGAAGTCTCAGGGATAACCCCAAACAGGAAATCGGAGCAGCGAGAGACCCTGAGTCCCTGTAAAACTGGGAATGCTCCTGAAACAGCACAGCAGAACATGGAGCACCCCGAGAGGGTCTCCAGCGGCCAGGGGTATCCACGTGAGGAGCAGGTGCTCGCCCTGGAAGGTCCCTTCCAACTGGTGCATTCTATAATTCCATGCATCTGCAATTTTGTCATTTTATGACTCTATGACAATAAGCTGCAGAGGGGTCCTGGGCTGGGGGTCTGGCTGGCATCTGCGACTCCATGTCGTGGACCAGGAGTCCAGGCAGGACCAAGGGTCCAGGCAGGACCAAGCAGCTGCCAGGACAGGGTGCAGGAGAGAGGCTGAGCACGGCCAGCACCGTCCCAGCAGCACATCCCTGCAGCCGGCTCTCTCCAGGAGCGGGCAGGGCGGCAGATGCCGCAGCATCGCAGCACTGGCTCCGCAGAAGCGCCCGTGGTGGCAGCAGTCAGGGCATGTGAGTGGGAGGAGAGCGAAGGTAGGGGAACCTGGCAGGAAAAGGAGAGGGATCTGGCCAGGGAGGAGCTGACAGTGCAATTCCCCCCGGACCCAATCATATTTAATTTTTCTATCAATTTTCATTAGTCTTTTCCCATACCTCCGGTTCGTCCACAGTGTTTCAGGATTTGTTAAAAATAAACCATTACTGGCTCGGGGAGCTCCTTGGCCAATTATTTTAATACTCCTGGGTACCAGTTATCCAGTCCTGCCACTTTTAAAATGCCTTACTTAAACTGTCACTTTTTAACCTTTTTCTTAGTTCCTGGAGAAGTAGAAAATATCTGTCTCTGTGAGTTTTCATTTCTCTGCTTCTTTGCAAATGGCAAACAGAAATAATCACTGAAACTTCGTTCCCTTCTGCATCACCCTTGACGGTATTTCCCTTTTTGCCAACAGTTAGGTCCAGTCCTATGACGGCTTTCACTTGTATCTAAAATCTAATTCTGCTTCTGCACCTGGTACCTGACCCAAGAATATTTAACATCTTAATTAGAAAACTTCCACTGACCTCAGAAGGCAGGCATTCAGGCAGTAAAAAAAAAAAACCTTCAGCATGCAGGAATTTTTCCAGGGAGCGATGCGGCGAAAAGGGTGGCTCCAGCAGCCCCTCACCCCAAGGGACCCACGCCTCGACGGACGGGGCAGCCCTCTTACCAGCACTCTGGTCCTCCGGCACCCCAGAGCCCCCCAGCTCCCAGACAGCTGCTCTGGGCCCACAGTTTTGAACAAGCCATCACCTAAGCAAGTGCATCGTTATTTCACGTGCTAATTGGCCATTTCGCCACCCTCTGCTGCTTTGCATTAATAAACCACATTGTTTGGGCTACTTGGGGTAGTGCCGACACAAGCGTGTACTGGTCATTAAGCACTGAGCTTTGACTAATTAGTACAGCCTGCAACTTAATGCGAGGCTATTTCTTTTAATCAACCACAGCCCAGAACTTGCGAAGACGCCGGACTAGTGATGAACAGCACGGCCGGAATGTGGAGAAGCTGCATGGTGACTATTTTTATGACTTCACCTCATCTCTGAGTTACAGTTTTGAACAGTTTCTGAATCTAATTATCACAAATCATTTTAATTATTCGGGGAAGGGTTGACAGAACAGTGCTGTATCTTTTTGTCTTTTTCCAAAAGACAGATCAAGCATCTTGTAGGACAGGAAAAGTAAAAATTCACAAAGGAAGTGGGTTTCCCTTCAGCTGGACAATATCAGAAGTATTTTACACAGATTTTTGGAAAAAGAAACAGACATGCTCAGCCACTTCCAAAACTTCTAGCCCAGAAGAATTATTCTGAAAGGTTTTTTCCCCGCTTTTCTACATCTTACTGTATAAAGAAGATACCATCAAATCTGCAGTGTGAGACCCAGTCAGTTTGCAGGTTTTATAGCTATCTCTTCTGTGCCAGATAATTTAATGGGTCTCTTGGTCCTAATGTTCTTAACTCAGCAATGTGTCTGAGCATTTTAGATAAGAGACATACTTAAGGCTTTGGCAAAGAAGTTTAGATTTTAATTGCTGCTTCAAAAATTGATCAACCGTGCTGCCACTGCAAGATTTCTGTTGAACGTGTGAAACGAGTGCTGATAGATGGACACATACGCCCCTCGCACCCGTCCGTAGAGCAAGCTGAGGCCAATCCTGGCCTGAGCACTCCGCAGCGCCTCACCGGGGCTGGGAGCCCTGCATTCAGCCCATAGCGTGGATGTGGCCAGCTGTGGGCCAGCTGTGCAGGCAGCTGCCAGGGACCACGCCACGCTCTGACTCGCAGCGACACAGTGGGTTTCCCCAGTTTGCACCCCATCGACAGTGACCTGGAGAAGACGGAGATCTTGGGAGATCCAGACGACCTTGTCCCACACCTTCGCCCCAGTCTGCAGCTCCAGTGCTGGAGGGAGCGGCTCAGCGCTCTCCAGACCGGTGCCGCAGGCAGCCAAGCTGCACCGCAGCCTGTCATGTGCCAGCTCCGGACAACAAAAGCCTCAGCTCATTCACAAAAGAAAATTGCTAAAGAGGAAAAAGCAGGGTCCCCGAGCCCCACCGTGTCCCGGCTGCCATGTCCCCCAGCACCAAGCCCCCCACTCCACAGCACGGTGGGACACCAGCAGCTCAGCGCAGGCGTCACCCAGCTCCCGGCGGCCGCAGCATCGTCGCTCCCCAGAGCATCTCTTCCCTGCTTGTCACAATTTTCAAATTAAAATGGAAATAAATCCCGGGTGGGTGCCCGGTGCCCCGGTACAGCCCTGGCCGGCTAAGGGCAGAACACTTACTGCCACGGAGGCCTGTGCCCTGCCAGCGACCCAGCTGGGGATTCTAATCTGGAGTTCAGGCGTGATTTATTTTCCATTGAATGCATTTAGGTATAATTCTCTCTTATCTTAATTAATATCATGAAAATTGCGCAGTTGCCTTTTCACAAAAGGAGAAAGAGCAGCATTACGAAGGAAAAGGCTTGTAGAAACAAGGAACCTCAAACTTTTACCCCAGGTAAATTAGCATGACTTTACTGAAGCTAATTGAGTTATCCTTAAATTATGCACAGAAATCAAAGGCGGTACTTTGCTCTCCTCAGAACGTTCTCTTAAAAAATGCATCACTTTTCCTCATTTCCAGGCTGCTAGGCACAGGGGTGCACCCCTCCGTGGCGTGGTTCGTGTCACGTCCGACGCCAGCGGCTTTCTCAGAAAGGAGCTAAACAAGAGGGAGCACAGGAAGGACACATGGGAGAGCCCCAAGCCAGGGGGCTGGATGGGGCCAGGGGTCGAGACGGGTGAGAGAAGACAGTCCACTGGCAGATTTCTCATAGTTTTTCATCTGTTTGTGTTTGCTACTGCAAAAAAAGAGAGAATAATGTGCATCTGTCCTCTGAGAACCTGCCTGGCTGGGACAGAGGGAGGCAACGACAGGGATTTTGCCAGGAGTTTCTAAACATCTGATTCACTCCAAACTAAACAAGAACCCATTTTTTCTCTTCAAAATCATTACTGGGGAGTCCGAGCACAGAATCAGAGAATCTCTTTGGTTGGAAGAGATCTTTGAAATCATCGAGCCCGACCACTATCTCAGCACTGCCAGGTCACCACCAAACCACATCCCTGAGCACCAGTTCAACACATTGTTTAAATACCTCCCGGGATGGTGAACAGGCTGCCAGGGATCAGCATCATCAGGAGCAGTGGCACAGCACAGGCTCCTCGCCACCCGCCAGGAGCAGCCGGGACCTGGCATCAGCACTGGCGTTCCAGCCACCGCCAGACCCAGAACCCTGGGACAGCTCATTCCAAAACCTGTCCTCAGTCTAAGGAAAAGTCATCAAACCCAAAACATTTTGAGCAGGGCACTTTGCATTCCAAAAAGAAGTCTTTTTATCTTTTTAGCAGAAAAGTTCAAACAGAAAACTTGCAAAGTGTTTTCCGATACAAGGCTGCACGATAGCTGGAATCGCAGGGAACATCCAGGGACTCAAGCCCAGCTAAAACGTGAGTCCTGTGTCCCCCAGGGATGCGGACGGCGGAGTGGGTCCCAGGGCAGGTTTCTGTCTGGTCCTCTTGTTTAATTTTGTAATTAAAAATGAAGTAGGGAAGATCGAGAAAAATAAAGCGCTTCAGTTTTCCACACAGGGACAGGTAAGAGCAGAGCAATGCCGGTGGCTGCACGTTCAGTGCTCACACGACTGAACATCATTTTCGAGTTGGCTGCCACTCAGCAGATCAAGCACCGCTGATTTTGTGAGCAGGGGAACGTTACGTCTCTCCCAGAAGCAGGACTTGTAAGTCTCATGAAATATATGTGCCTCCTACATATCGCATTTACACTTTATAGTCAAGATAGCACATTTTGCCCATCAAAGAGACTTTTTTGTTGTACCGGTGCCTCTGCGTTTGTTGCACAGGCAGCAGCCAGGCGCTACAGGAGGGGAGGAAGGTTTGGTCCTTCCCTGGCCAGGACAAGCCTTTTCAGCCAGTGCTTGACCCCCCTGCCGCAGATGCCTCCGAAACACTTTGTAAGTCAATGAACTGCTTCAGGGATCAGCTCCTACTTAAAAAACCCTCTCCTGCCCGTTTTATCTACCTGGCTGCCAGCTCCTCGGAGCAGCACCAGGGTGCACAGCCGTGGGGCACCCAGCTACCCGACCCCCTGACCCCAGGGCAGACGGGACCAAGCGGATCCCCATGGAGAAACATGTCACATGTTGGAACGCTCCACCTCGGGGGGGGGTCCGGCTGCCTGCAGGGCTGCTGCAGCCATCTCCGGCTGCCATCACCACTCTGCCTCCCTTTCCATCGCGCCTGCTGCGCACTTGGGCACATCACACCCTCCCCAAGAACACAGCGGTCGTGCCTCGGGACTTCACTGCCCCAGGAGCTGCCAAATGCTGGCCTGAGGGCACAGGCACAGCCATCCCCCTCCTCCTGTACTCCATCAGCAGCACGCCACCTTCCCACGACAGGGCAGGAGCCCAGTCTTGCCTTTGCTTTTATCCAGTCACTGAAAAACATCATGAAACATCATGGAGACACTTAAGCATCCAGCAGCAGCAAACCACCATCTCTCAACCATCACCAAGAGCAGCCACAGCACTCCCAGGATCCCGTTGGAAGCAGCAGAAACAGTTCCCAGAGTGACACGTGGGCACCAGATGTCCCTGCTCCGGCACCAGGACCTGCTCAGCTTTGACAGTGACAGACCAAGGACGGACACAGGACAGCAGCGACAGCCCAGCATCACCCTGCCACTCTCAGAGAAAGTGTGACCAGGGCAAGCGCCTGGAGGCATCAGCGACAGGTCCATGGCTGCCCAACCACCACCAGTGCCATCCAGGAGCTGCTGTGAGAAGAGCAGCCACAAAGAGCAGGCAGGAGATGCACCTTGCCCATGAAAAGAGGAACACTTCCGTTCCAGGAGCAACAGCCTTAAGGCGTGATATTGCTCCCTTTGAACTGAAGGAGAGGAAGGAGGGGGATGCCTGCATCCTCTGCCCCAGCTATCTGCCCTAGGTGCCCTTGGGGAGCTCCAGTCGAGGCTCCCCAGCCAGGCAAAAAAAAAGGGGCCCCCCCCAGCCCCTGAAGAAGCAGCCACGCACCGACTGGCAGCACCCCGGCCCCAGCAGGGCAGGGGAAAGGCTGCAGAAGATGTGAATCAGTACCGAGAGGCACAAGCATTGGCTTGTCTGTCAGGCTCTAGCATTTAGAGATGACTTTGGGGAAATGGGTTTCACACCCAGCAGAGCAGCAGAGCCACAGAGTAAGACAGCTCACACCACTGGAAAGGAGCATGGCAGTGCTTCACTTTGCTTTGCCCATTTAAATTAGAGGAATGTGCTACTTTGCTATTTGCAATCAGTTAAAGTCTCATTTACATACGCACACAGAAAAGCAAACAAACAAATCCCCAAAGCGCTGAGCAAAACCTCCTAGTGATACCACAGCAGCCCTCCCTTCTTTCACACAACCTCTGAACGAGATGTGACTGTCCTTATGGCATCTTCTCAGCGTAAAGAGCTGTCTTTATGTGCCATTTCCTTCTGACATTGACACTCAGCACATGCACTCACCATGGCGCAGCTCGAAACATATTGGAAAAGACTTCTTGCACAGCAAAGCAGCTCTGGTTCGAAGGCTGGTGCCTCTGACGAAACAGCAGAGCCCACAGCCACGGTGGCAGGACTCAGCCATCAGCTCTGTCTTCCACAGTAACACACGGGAGCAAATGAACAGGACACAGAGAGTGGGCTCTGCATGGGACACCAGCACGAACAAACCCGGCCCGAGCACCCGAAAGGCAGAGCTGGTGTGAGCCCTCCTCTATGGCCCACGATGGTACCATCAGCTTCAAAGCCAGTTGGAGATGTCTGCAGGTTGCTGTTCCATTCCTGTCCCTGTTTGCTAGGGAACCCACGTTCCGCCATTGCCTGTTTCCCCTTCATTAAGGGGTACCAGTATCCTCCCTCCTCCAGCCCCTCCACCATTAACTCGTTCACACCCACTACCTTGTCTGGTAACCGGGAGCACAGCAGACGCCGTCACTCCCCAGTGCCCAGAGGGAGCGTATTTGCAATTAATTTCATGACGAAACAGTACCCATGCATCAACACAAACTGACATTTAAAAGCATTTGGACACCATCCTACTTCAACACAACTGCACCAGGTAGCTGTACAAAGTTCTTCGTGCCACATCAAAGTTACAGCCACCGCCAGGGGTGCAGCACATGAGAGGCAGCGCAGGGGACAGGCACACAGAAAACATGGCATCGTCACGCGAGGATGGGGAAAGGGACGCTGGCCAGCGCACAGGAAATCCGTCGGGCACCACAGGAGAGCTGTGGGCTGTGACCCACCACACATCCCAAGCTTTTGCTTTTGCCCTCCAAGGGCAAAAAAGGCTCAAATCTCTTTTAATTTTGTGAAGGATATGAGGAAGTCGCTTGAGCCTCCTGGAGAGCAGCAGTACCAGGGGTGGGGGTGGTTAATCCATCACACGGGGCAGCAGAAGGCATCGGCACTGGGACGGGCAGCGCCTGTGCCAGGGCTGTCCCCTCGGTCCCTCCCACTCCCCCCAACTCTGGGAAAAGGTGCCGAAAGGATGGACCAAAGTTGGGAAACTCGAATTTTAACCCCTTGACTTTGAAGCCCGGTTGCTGCGGTTACCACCCAACGGCCTCACAGCATTAATTTCCCCCTGAGTCCAAAAATGTACGCGCACTCCTCCTGCGATGGGTTTGCTACAAGGAAGATCGGGATCTTACGATCCAGTATCTCCTGAGCTGTCAGGACAGAAATAAAGGGTTTACTGCCCCGACGGGGCGGGAGCTGGGCTGAGGGCTGGGGCTGTGCCCTGCCCTGGGCTGCGACGAGGGCAGGGGCAAGGGCACTCCCAGCCCGGGGCCACCCTCCCGCCCACCTCTGCCTTTTCCAGGCTTGGGGCAGGGGTGCATCACTTCTGTCACCTCCCACACCAGGTTGTGGCTGCAGGTGGTTTGGGGTTTTCCCTCTGACGAACAGGAACAGGCAGACAAGCAAACTCCCTGCGAAGTGCAACCGAGAAAAAAAATGCTACAACATAGAGCCATTTATTCCAGGGTTTACAAGCCAGCCTTCGGTCCTCAGAGATAATTCTCGTCTGCTCTCAGGTGCTTCTATCACTCCTGCACTGCAGGCTACGTGAGCTGCTTTTGTGTCTGTTCTTGCACACATCCGTGTAGATACCCTCTTTTTTCATGCTGTATTTGCATGCAGCATGTAAGGAGGGAGACACTGATCTGTGCTGCAAACTGAGCGCAATTTTGTTACGGGATTGCATGGAACACCAGAGGATGCTCTGACCAGTGCTTGTTATTTTGGACAGTGAAACCTACTGGTCTTTCTGGAAAGTTCTTGCAGTCCGGAAACACCTCGTGCACCCACCCTGTCACAGCTAAGCGCTGGGGCTGTGCTGGCCGAGTGTCATGGCATGTCCCTCGCCCAGAAGCAATCCACCTCTCACTGACATTTAAACTTTAAGTTACTCTCCAAACCTACCAAATTAGCTGTGTTCCGGCTACTCCGGTACAGACTTACTGATGGAAAGGATTTTTATGTTTCTCTTTCCCCACCCCTCGCTGCCGACAGAGGTGGCCCAGCCCACGCGCCGCTCCAATGCCAAGGCATCGCACGCCACGAGCGCAGCCCTGAGACCCTTCCCGGGTGCGAACACACGGTCCCAACCGAGAGGACGTCCCCACATGCAGGGCTGAGCGAAACTCCACCCAGGGTCCCCTCCTGGCGGGAGCTGGAGCAGTCGTGGCAAGCATTCAGGCAAGCAGAGCGGGCACAGCAGGGGCAGCTCCCTGCTCCCTCCAGCAGACCCTGCCCGGTTCAGAGGACAGGGAGGAGGGAGTCACTGTGCTGGGAAGCGGAGCTCGAGGCTTTGACCTGGCTGGCATCCACATCTTGACATCAGCAGGTCAGCCTGTCACTAATTGAATTGTACCTGCATTACTTAATAAACAAAGAATACTCTCCGCATTATAATGATGTAATCCTTTAATTGGTTTATGAGCGCGGTGTCCCACGAGGAGTGTCACAAATCCACCAGGATGCCCTGAGCGCTGCACTTCTGAGCTGGGGAGATAAGAAGTGTCAGATGCTGGCGTGTGGCCCTGGGTGAGCCAGCGAGGCAGCCAAGCCAGCACGCTCTCGGCTCCGCACCCTAGCACCGCCCCCAGCACCAGTACCACCAGCACAGGCTGCAGTGCCGCTGCCTGGCGTAGGCAAGCGCACACAGGGCCCCATTCAGGCAGAAGGCGAGGGGTGGGTGCGTGCTGCAGCCTCCCGAGTGCACCCTGGCCCTCCAGACCTGACCAGCCAAGTCCCACCTGACACCCCACGAGGACACCAGGCCCTCCTTACCTATCACCTCACTCTAGAAATCCTCTCCTGTTGCACTGCACAGCCCTCTAACAGACATACACCCAGGCTACATCCATGAACCTCAGTACACTCTGAAAAGGCGCCCTGGCACAGGGAGACCACGCTCAGCAGCACCCGCGCATCCCGCCCCAAGACGCCCCATGCACGCAAAGGGCAGGTCAGGATCAAGCCTCTAGTGGGAAAACCCACCTTCACATGTTGTGCTCAGCACGACTTTCAGAGCTTGCCCTGCTGGCCCAACCAGTGGCGGAGGAAGGGACAGGACACAGGGCGATGCCGCACTGCTGCAGGGACCCCCGTGAACTGCACTGCCCCAAGACGCCACGTCTGGACTCGCTGTGCCCGGCATGGCAGGACACACACCACCGCCTCCGAGGGGGAGTGATGCTCCAGTTCCGTGTGGTAACCATCATGCTGCTGCCCTTCGCTAGTCTCCTTTGTCCCTCGCCTCTGCTCACACTCCCCATGTCACCGTGGAACCACTGCTGACCATCGGGCAACCACCGGGGCTCTGGTTTCATGCGTGGTCTGAAGCGCAGCTGGCGATGAGCAAGTCCAGCCTCGCCGTGGTGTTCCGAGACCCATGTCCTGCCGGCCATAATATCGCTCCCCGTTACCGTTGCTTATTAATTGTTGTTATTTTACCTTTCCAGATGCAATTTAAATAGAATCACATGGTCTGTACATAGGGTCTTTAACGCTTCTTAGAAGAAATTAGGCTTATTCAGTTCAGCTCTTTGTACTTTCCAGTGAAACCAGGGAAGACAATAATACAACCGGTATGTGAGCAGCGAGGGGCTGCGATGCTCGAGCAGAGCTACCGAGGATCACATGGCTGAGCAATGCCAGCAATCAACAGGCATTGACCTAAGGAGCTTATCTTTTACTCATTTGTATATACTGCACAATGCTGCACTAGTAAAGGTCATTTTAAAACTATTTTCCCAATTTGTACCCTTAGAATTGAATACAATCTTCATCTAGAAATAGCAGGCAGCTGTAACAATCCATCCTGACCTACTGCGTCCTGTTCCACGGTATTTACCAAACCTTTCTTCTACAAAGAGGGAAGGGCACAGGGATTACTTCAGTCAACAGAAGGTGTTTGTTCACAGAACACTTCTTAAACAAAACAAGTTAGAAACAGAGCGCACTCTGCGCCAATGACCGACGCTCAGTGAAGAATACCACTTGCCACACCAAGCCCTGCACGCCACCTCCCAAGAGATGCCCTTCACCGCAAACCCGCATCCCGCGCGGAGAACTGCGAGGCACTGTGGTTTTTTACAGCTTTCTATTACATTTTTAAAAGCCAGTGTTTCATAGCACGTTCAACTCCACTACTACTTCCAGGACCTTCTCCACGCCGAGGGGAGTCTGGGAACATCCCGGGCAGCCCCGGAACACGGCCATGCATCCCGCACCGTGGCACCGCTCCGTGACGGATGTCCCCGTGACCCCACATGCCGCGGTAACGAGGTAACGGCACAGGTGGGAAGGCTCGGAGCCAGGAAGGCCCTGCGGCGCGTGGACAGCCCTACTGACTGCAGAGGGATTACTCACGCACGGAGCTAAGCCCACGTAAGAATAAGAAGTGCCGGTCTGGGAGTGGGACGAGGCGGCCACGTGCTGGGCCCTTCCCAGGGACACAGCGAGCGAGAAGCCACGCTGGGCTCCAGCACCAGCAGGGCTGCACGGTGGCTCCCGGGGAAGTCCTGTGCTCTAACGGCACTAGACGCACAAGAACTACACCCCAGGATGCTGAGGTTTTCTGAAAAAAATATTAAAAAGCCCAAAGGGCTGCTTAGACCACCAGGGTAAGACAAAAGTGCTCCTCTGCAAGTTCTAACCACAAAACCAATTGTGAGGGTGATGTCCGGACTGCCCAGCCCTCACACGGAGCCGCTCCCCACGACAGCACAGTGCTCCGGACCCCGAACGCACCCCTGCTCACACCCCCCCAGCTGGAACTCCTCCTTGTCTGCAACAGGAGCACACCTCCTCGCCTCCAACAACCACGGAGGTGCTGTAGAGCACTAATCGTGTCCAGCACGCTCCAGAGCCTGACCGGAGGGCTCCCCATGCTGACACGGAGATGCAGAGAGCAGAGGTGTAAGCGGGGAACCTGTGGTGAGGGAGGATCCCCGCAAGGGAACAAGGAGCAATGGAAAGGAGACAGCACCCCCAAAACCAGCCACTAAGTGCAATCCTTGCCACATACTTGGGGACAAGGACACATCTGCTTGGAGCGGCCCGACCCACTCCTGGTGTGGCGAGGGCACCGAGTAACGAGCAGCGCAAAGGGGGTTCCCTGTGCGGGCAGAGCCTTTGCAGCAACATGTCACCCAAAGGTCCTGTCCTCTCCATGTACAGCCCACAGTGCCGGTCCCCGGCACAGCTCTGCCCAGCCTGTGTCACCTCCTGTCACCTCCCCCCACACGCACACACAGCTGCGGCACAGAGTAGTCACAGAGGCGCAGCACAGAGCTGGGACAAGCAAGAAAACCCCTTTGGGATCCAAAGTCCAAACCAACAGGGCCTGAGTGCCGGCAGACCCACAGGTGATGCTGTGAGGAAGGGCTGTCATCCGGATCTACCCACAGCTTGTCCTCAGACTCCCACAGGCCGTGCCGGAGGTCCCTACACCATGTCTGCCAGGACACACTGCCACTGCGCGTTGGCAAACACTGTGGGGCCTGATCCACAGCTTGAGCTGTTCTCGTCTCGTTTCTTTACACCACAGTGGTCGAAGATGCTCAGTTTTCTGTGTCAGCTTGCCTGGGTTTGCTCATGGCACCCAGGGCCCCTCTGCTCTCCTGGCCAGGGTGCCATCACACCACAGACTCCTTCCAAAGCCTCAGGCTGTCTCCAGAAGCAGCCACGGCTGGGACTGGGCTGGCAGCAGAGGAGCAGCAGCCACGGCTGTGGAGCTGCAGTTTGGAGCCCGGTCCTGACCCACAGGAGCAGCATCGCCACGGCTGGGCTCCAGTGGAGATGAGATGCACCGGTGACATGTCAGGAGGAGCCCTGAGCGCGGCAAATCTGCCCACAGCACAGCAAAACCAGCTTCTCACAGCGCGGCGGGGCTGAATCATGGTCCCGAATAGAAGGCTCTCTTGTGAAACACCACGTACCCAGCAGAACCACTGAGTCACAGCTGACAAGGCGACAAATCCTGCTCGCCTTACTCAGACCTGCTCCCACGGAGCCATATCAGGGAGTCTTTACATAAAGTATTCTAAAAGTACGTTGGTGAAAACGAAAACAACGTCCATACCAGAGCACCAGTGGTGGTGCCGACTGTACCTGCCTTTCTTTAGTGGGGCAGGGACTTCACGTATAAACTCTTAACTCTGGATAAAATCCAGAGAGGTTTAACCCACACCTCACCCACATGCACCTGAGCATCTCTGCGCTGCTTCTTAGTGTTAGGGAAACACCATCCCAAACCCTGGGAGCAGCAGCACTGCCACCAGGTATTGAAAACAGAACTGGGGATTCCTCTCGGTGTCTCTTTCTCCACTGCTTTCTCTTCCCAGCACGTGTCTTCCTGGTACATCTGCTGTGCTGCAGCCGGTGCTCAGTCCTTCTGCTCCTGGGGGCAGTTGGATGTCCCAGCTCACAGTCAGGGGCTCCCGGGCCGAGCTCAGACCTTCTGCTCCTCTGTGCCCCTTGCCCAAGTACGGACACTAGGAGTACAAACAGTAAGAAACAAATACCCAGGAGATATCAGATACCCGGTAACGTACCAATGCCGAGGCAATGGAAACGAAAGTTTTATCTGGCTCCAATGCAAAAGAAGTCCATTGTGATCCTGACAGAGAAGCCTAAACAAAAACTTCAAGCAAAAAAGAAGATACTCCACTTCCAAGTGAAGCTAGCTAATCACGTATTTTCATGGAGATGTTTTGCTAAGGGACAGTTCTTGGTGAGAAACTTCATCTACAAGGGCAACCTCAACAGCAGGGTGCTGGGCAGAGGTTTGCAGCTCCCAGCACTCAGAGTCCCCGCCAGGCACATGTGACTCCGTGAGGGAGGCACTCACCCAGGTCCCCATCACTGCCTGAATTACCCGTTTGACAAATCACCTCTTGCATTATTCAGCCCGCTCGGGGCAAATATTATTCGTAGAGCTATTTATTCCACGGGAACACACGAGCTGCTGCCCAGCTCCAGCCGTGTCGTGTCCAGCCCCAGCCAGCACCCAAGGCGAGTTGGGGGCCGCAGGCGGGACCCTTCGGACCCCAGGGACACCGGCACACTCCTCTCCAGCACGGGATGATTGAGCAGTTAGGGCAGCTGCCATGTAAACCCACAGCAAGGCATGGCTCCTGGCACCACACCATTCCACTGCCTCTGGTTCATGGAGCCCGGACCCCAGACCCAGGGCCAGTAGTAGCCCAGGGACCACCGCACCCATCCTTGGGCTACTCCACACGCGCAGTGGCTGCAGGCCAGCACCTCCTCCGAGAGCCCTGTCTTCACCCGCTCCTCATCCCACCTCCTCTCCCGTGAACACCAATCCCTCTCCCGTCCTCCAGAGGCTCTCGGTTCTCCAAGAACCGTCAGTGAGAGCTGCCACAGAAAATAAAATGGTTGTCATTACTATTTCATGACGGGCTGGAGGCCAGGCAGACAGCCAGTACTCTCACTGCCACAACCCAACCAGCAGCCCTGTCTGCTATCTGGGAACACGTCAGCAGCCTCCATCCCTCCTTGGGAGCCCCTCAAGAGCCACGCTGGCTCCAGAGGCGCACATGGACAGACTCTCCCCTCTGCAGCAGCGACACAGGGAGCACTCAGGACAGCCTGGGATTTGGGCACTGTCTGTTGACCCTGGGCCAATAACATCATTTCCAAAACACGACCCAGACAGCGGCTGCCATCCCAGAACGTGGCAAGACCACAGCTTGGAGCATCAACACCACGAGCTGTTTCCGCTGTGCTATACCATACCGTGCCATACCGTGCCATGCCGTGCCATGCCACCACGAAGGTGTGCAGCACATCACAGCTGCCCTGCACCAAGACCCGCAGCTCTACAGGAACGCACCGCTGGGCCCACCCGTGAGCCATCTCTCTGAACCACTCGGTGCTCCCACCCCAGGGTGGGTCCCAGCAGGTCGGGGCTGTCCAGCCGGAGCACTGATGTTGACGGCACCTGCTGGCTCCCCACCAGCTACACCTCCCGAGAGAAGGAGAAGTCACCTCTCCTTCAAGATTTGTCATTTTGTTTTCAAAACGGTGCCTCCAACTTCAGGGTGCCAGAAGGTATATCTGACTAATTAGAAACAAATGTTTCTATTTCATTGCAAAGTACACGATTATTTGATACATATTTCTAGGAAGAATGGTTCACTCTTAAGCAACAAAACCTTATACTGATTTGGATTTGGCTTTCCAGGCTTGAGCAAGTCCCCGTGTTTCTGTTCAGCCACGTTTCTTTCCACTGTGCATCTGCATGGCCAGCATGCTTTTATTGCCAAAGCATTTTAGGTAACTACCTCAAGAACAGCTTTGATTTGAAACAAATACCTGCACTCCTCTCTTAGCACAAAACTCATCAAATAGTGTCAGCAAGCACATTTTAATAGCATGATACTGAAAAGTAATTTTACTACTAGCTAGAAAAGTCTGAAGACTGCAGAGGATATATTTAGATGTGTATAAATAGACAACACTCAGTGATGTCTGGTCAAAGGAGTACAAATCTTCCCTAATGCATGGACTACGCCTGGCCCAAAATGCTTCAATAGCACTTAGACAAGCCTTTGCTATTTGGCTCAAGTTCTGCAGGCCCGTTAATAGCAAAGCTATTAGAACGATTTTCTGGACCGGCTGCTTGCTCAGAGAATATTCAAAAGATTGCTCCATAAAGCTGAACCTGTTACCACATCTGAAAGCACAGGCAATATTGATCAGCAACGGAAAGCCATTAGCTCTCCACTGTCTGAAACAGCCCCATGTGTCCCTGCAGGTGGGCGGGAGGAACTGCCCCCCAGGCACCTTGGGGTGGCTGGGGTGCTCCACTTCCCCACGCGCTCCCACCTCACCAGCACCCCGTCCCTCTGACGGGGTGCCTGCCGAGCCCGTCCCTCCAAGCACACCACCCCACGGCTCCCGGGCTCAGGGCAGAACCCCGCCGCAAATGGCAGTGCCCTACAGGAGGGAGGTCTGGCTGCCCCTCACCACCTTGCTCTGCCACGTTTCCCCCACTCTGTCCCCCCACACCCAGCCCACCCTTCTGCACTGGTCCTACAACTGTAGCGCACCACGTTCACACCTTTGGTGGCAAACGTGAGCATCTCCAGACAACAAGAGCTGTATGAAAAGCTGAGGCCAAGTCCCAGGAGGGCATCCTGCCCGGTGCCTAGCCTCTCTCCCAGGCACGGGCAGGAGGGGAGCTCAGCCCAGTAGCTCTTGCTGGAGCAGGAAAACCACGGCCCACCCCAGCAGCCGCCTGTGCTTTGGTGAGAGGTGAGCCAGTCCAGCGCTGAACTTGAACTAGACAGCTGGGATACCCGGGGTTTACTTCCACTGACTGCGCTGCCATGATAAAACCAGTAATTGCTCCTTCTGAAAGCAGAGAGGCGAGCTAATGTGCCAGGAGAAGCTTCTTAGTGAGGCTTGGGACTCGAGGCCTAACTGGCAAGCTCTGGTATGCATTTTGATACAGTCTTACGCATTTAAATGCATTTATTATGCATTTAAACAAATGCATAATCCCTTGAGTGCAGTATATATTTAGAAACGTAGATTGGGAAGGTGTTTGGGCACTGAGAACACCAGGGCTCTGGTACAGCTCTTTGTGCAGAGCTGAGCCCTCGCCTCGCTCTGGAGCCCACAGGCACAGCCCCGCCGGCACTGACCACAGCAGCTCCGCAGCAGCTCCACGCAGCCCAGGGCCAACACGGAGTCCCAGCCCGCGGCACCCAGGGAATGTCTCCGAGCGAGTGGGAGCCTGGACAGACCCCTGGGGCAGCACAAGGTCCAGGGCAGCTTGTCTGTGCTGGGGCACAGTCCCACCGAAGCACGGCAGAATCAGTCCCTGTACATCCAGTCACTTGGGCATCGCCACATTGCGCTCCTGGGCATCTCTGCGGGCAGGTCAGGTGCTGTCAGAGCCAGCCAGGGCCCCTCTGGGCAAGCAGACACCCGTGGGCACGCAGCCAGGGCTCCCAAGACCTGGGACAAACCCATCTCCTCTCACTGGTTTGTCAGCTGGCCTGCAAACACCAGCGCTCACCCGGGGATGCTCCGAAGGAAGGAACCGACACAACGCTGCTTTGGCACTCTTGCAATGTGAGCAGGGAGACAGCAGGATGGCCAGGGTGCAGGGACCCCAGCCTGCCCAGCCCCGTGGGGGTCAGCGGAGGCTGCACAGGGCTGGGTTTGCTGGAGGCGCCCAGCTCTGCCATCCCAGGCTGTGGAACTGGGGAGGCCACGTCCATTCCCA
>NW_009693329.1:35032-35234 GCF_000703405.1 Apaloderma vittatum
GCCCCCCGTGTGCGAGGCCCTGGACCCAGCCCGTGGCTGTCTCCGCTCCCTTCGGCGGGGCCGTGCTCGGCTCGGGGTGCCCTGGGAGATGGATGCGTGCGTGTGCTGTCTCTGTGTGTTGTGTGTGCGGGTGTGCATGTGTCTGTGTGCATGTGTGTTGTGTGTGCATGTGTGCGTGTGCTCCTGACACCAACATGGCTGC
>NW_009693330.1:0-1020 GCF_000703405.1 Apaloderma vittatum
GCTTGGCAGAGCAGGGTTAGTGCTTGGGCTCCATGATCCCAAAGGTCTTTTCCAACCTGACTGATTCTATGACTTTATTCACCATCTAACACGTCAGACTAGGTTTTGGTGACTGCTCTTGGTTGCCTGGGCTGGTTCACCCAGGAATGAATATTATCTCCTGGGCTCCAGGCGGCCTCCTCCTCTTTACATGTAGCCCCTTGACCACAGAAAAATTGCATTTCTCCAACCGTAATCCGATGGGTTTTATTCCCGGTGCTACACCTGCGCTTTGCTTACCGATCTTGTGCAAGTGGAGGTGTCTCTGCACCTCCCCTGGTGTCGGGCTGGCTCCCAGGCACCGCATCACTGCCATCAGATCGGAGGCTTTTATCTTGCCTTTTTGTTTCTTGTCGTACAGGGAGAAACATTCCTTGAACTCTAATTAAAAACCAAAACTCTGTTATGCCATGCGAGATTACATTGCCACACCAGTGACGTTTCTCCTCCCGTTGGTAGGGTTCCAGCCAGGATCTTGTGTCTGATTCGAGGTTTCTCGTTTCAAGGAGGATGACGGAGGGTGGGGGAGGACCCCGAGTAGAGTGCCAAGAGCAATTAAAATCCAGCCTTGTGAATAGATGAAATAATTGGGGTCCTTCAGCCTAATGAAGCAAGTCTGGAGTGAGGCTTCCAAATATGTAGAATACTGTTAAAAAACTTTTCTCCAGGGGTAGGAGAGAATTCTAAATAATGAGCCTTAGGGAGCGATGGAGGATGCTGGTTTGGTCTGTGCGGGGTCTGGCACTTGCCCCTGCCACTGGCTGGATTTTAAGAGATGACAAAAGGACTGATAACGTCGCGTTTGACGGTCTGTGTGGGGAGAGCTTCTGCCTGCCCTGCAGCATCTCCCCTCTCTCCTCGCCTGCCTCCTCGCTCTCTCACCTTCCCCCTCCAACACTTGGCAGTTTCCAGATAACTAAGTCCGGGTTGCGGCTGACCTAGATAAGGCTGCTGCCATCTCTCACCCTCCCTTCCCCCTCC
>NW_009693330.1:1051-1671 GCF_000703405.1 Apaloderma vittatum
CGCTCCCCTCCCGGCGCGGTGGCGGGCTCAGCTCCTCGTCACGCTCAACGCGAACGGGTGAGTTGGGCCAAACGGGGACAGTCGTGGCTGCAGAGCAGCTGGGCAAATAAAAAATCAGCCTGTTTTGGTGCGAATGCCTTCCACACCATCCTCTCTGTCCCTACACTCCATGGCGAGCCCGAGCACAGGGTGCTGTGGGTGCTGGGTGCCCCATCAGGGCCGTGGCCTCCCCCTGCCGCAGCCGCCTCCTCCTCCCCTGCAGCAATCCTGCAGAGCCACTGAGCCCAAGGGCACTGCAGATTAACAGATTTGCAATAATACTCTTATTTCAGCTTTCTTCTGCCGTTCTTGTAGCAAACCCTTCCTCGTTTGGGTCCAAGGTGGGGGGGTCCCTTTCGCAGGGAGAGCCTTGTCGCTTGGAAGTGAGAATTGGCCCTTCCCGCACCCTTTGCTTCCTCCTCTTCCTCCTTCATCTTGGCTTCCATCAGATGTGAACCCTCCAGGACTGCAAAATGGGCACCTGAAATTGCTCCCGGTTCCTTGGCCAGCTTGGGGTGTTGGTGGGGCCGGGAGGTTGCTGGTTAACCTCGGCTGGTCTTTGTGAGAGACAGCCCGTGGGG
>NW_009693330.1:1750-10103 GCF_000703405.1 Apaloderma vittatum
CGAGAGCAGGGCAGCTAGGGGAGCCCAAGTCCAGACCGAGACGCTTTTGGGGAGAATTGCCTTTTCAAAACCAGAGATACCTATCTCTAAAAAAAATAAGATCTTGCTAATAAACCAAAACCAAACTAGAACAAAACTATACATACCATTAATTTGATCCTGGGACAGAAACTTTGCCTGTAACATGAAGGGGAGGAAGGAGAAGGAGAGAAAAAGAAAAACCACCTTTAAAACCTGGATGGGGGGGAAGCAGGGGTGAGCAGCTTGCATCTGCCGAAACGCTTCACTCACCATTGTTTTGGGGACTCTCCCTTGTCTTTTTACGCTGCCCGTCGGGATCGGAGGAGTCTGCTGCTACTTTTCTGTTTGATTAAGGGCTAAAGTCCGCCAGCCCGGGGTGGAGCGCGGCCGGGCTGTAATAAATACCCGGCTGCTATGGCTACGAGACCTGATCCCTGCCGGGGCTGGATCCCGCTGCCAGCACGGCTCCTGCTCACAGGCCGAGGGGAGAAGAGCTCTCCCAGCCTGCCCGAAGCCTCAGGACTCCAGTTGGGATCCAGAGGAGCGATGCCGTTGGGAGGGAGCGGGGCGAGAACTTTACGGGTGTTTGGGGTCAGGCTGGATGGAGACGAGCGGGTTGAGCGCGAAAGGTTTGATGATGATCTCAAATAGCTGCACACCTTGCACTGAGCTTAGCTGCTGGGAGACAAATCCAGCCTTGTTGGTATCTGCGAAAGGTGCGGGGGGGGTTGGATTTACAGCTTTGCAGTTCACTGCTGGAGGGGTTTTGCTGGTGGAGTTAATTCGGGTTGTGCAGACCCTGGCTGAGCTCTGCGCCGGGCATTAGGCACGGGTGGCAGCATCGCCGTGCCCTGCCCAGTGGGTTTGCAGGGGAAAGGGGGTGGTTTAGACATGTCCGCTGCAAAAATGGGGCAGCTCGGATGTTGCAGCTGAGAGGAGAAGGGATTTTCGAGATGTTTTAAAACACTCGCCGTTGCCTCGGTTTTTATTTAATAGCATTTATTTAGCCAGTCTGCTTGGGAACGGCGGAGGCTGCCAAGTCTTGTTGCAGCTCTGAAGGGGGACGCCAAGGAAATGATGCTGAGGGAGAGGGAGGGCTGCAGCAAGCTGGGGAGCTGCTGGGGTGTAAATCTGGGTGCATGGGGGACACAGAGCCTCCAGTGGGTGTGGGCCAGCCCAGCCAGCCAGCTGTGGCTGATCACATCTTCTGGTCCCTTGCAGCACTATACCGCTGCCTTTCAGTTGACGTTCAAACCATTGAAGAGCGAGGATCTGTACATGAATTTAGAATTTTATCCTGTCCCCTACAAAAAAGAGCTGAGCCAGCTCCTGAGTGCTGGATGGGTAATGCTTTGCCTCTCTGGGTCTGCCGGTGCTGGAAGTATCCTGAAAAGATTCTCCCTCCAAAGAGCTGCTTCAGGAAGCGACGTGAGTCCCTCAGCTTTTACCATATACCATTGAAGAGCGAGGATCTGTACATGAATTTAGAATTTTATCCTGTCCCCTACAAAAAAGAGCTGAGCCAGCTCCTGAGTGCTGGATGGGTAATGCTTTGCCTCTCTGGGTCTGCCGGTGCTGGAAGTATCCTGAAAAGATTCTCCCTCCAAAGAGCTGCTTCAGGAAGCGACGTGAGTCCCTCAGCTTTTACCATATGTTTTCATTCGGTGTGTTTTGCTAATAGCTTTTTTTTTTTTTCTCCTACTACTTGGATTTCGTCACTCAGGGCTCTGATGCAACTTTTATAGGCACCGCAGGGCTGGAGCGAGCTGCAGGAGCTCGGCTCCATCACCTGAGGCCGGAGAAGGTGATGAGTAGGAGCAGGAGCTGCTGCCAACACTGACCCAACGTGAGCAGGGCCAATGCTATTTTTGGGCTACGTTTTTTGGGGAATTGGTCCTTCTGTCACCAGCCAGGCCCTTCCTGCACCGCTCTGAAGTGAGGGCTTAACCCCCGGGGCTGCGTGATTGTGAGGGCTGGTCAAGGGAGCCAGGGGAGACAACTCTGTCGTGATTCTGGTTTGGTTGCAAAGACTATTTTTCCCTTTTATTGGAATGCCCCCTCCCTAGCTAGGCCTAGTTAACACATACAATACATCTCACAGCTAATGTTGGTCAGGAATTTATTTGAAATACAACTACATTAGAAAAACTAGATTTTCTTCTTTTTTTTTTTTTTTCAAATCGCACTAAAATATCAAAACTTATAAACTTTCCTTTGCTGCGTGGAGGTTGTTCATGTGCAGGGTGTAAAATGCCCACGGCTCGGGGATATAGATCACGCCAGGGTACTTCTTCCTGAGAATTTTGTCATTCCACAGCCAAACCACCCAAACAGCAATGAGGACCAGCGTGATGATGAAGGAATAGAAGAGGAAAAGCCCATTGCTGTCCAGCACGAGTCCTTTGCGTTTCTGGTGCATCACTAGAGCCATCATGGCAAAGAAAGTGAAAATGTAGAGGATGAAAATCTGACCCTCTGTCACGAGATACCTACAAGTGGAAAAAAAAAACCAAAAAGCACCTGTGAGAAAGCACCGAGTGCCAGCAGCCACCAGCACTTCCAGCCTTACCTGGGGTGAACGTCTTCTCCCTGCTCCACGCCCAGACAAACGAAGCCGTGGTGCTTTCCACTGCCAGCTTTTAAGCTGTGATTTATTTTCACGTTTCTTATGGGTAATTTGACTAAGCTACAGGCTTTTTAAAGAGAAACGGGTAAGGAAATGCATGCTCTGTGTGGGATTCGAGAGGTGCTGGGCTCAGTTTGCGAATGGGGTGCTTAAAGGCAGAACCAAAGCCAGACTCTGGCTCCAACCTGTGGACATTGTGTTCATTTAGTCCACAAAAAAATCCACTGCTCCCTCCTGTGCTGTGTCTGGGATTGAACAGTCCTGCATCGTGTTAGTGGGAGGAAGGAGGAATTATGCTCCCTGGCTCTTAAATCGCTGAGATTTACGAACTGCAGAGATCCACGCTGATGTATTTAAAGGAAGTGTCATGGGGCAACTGGGAACTGACCAAATCATCTTGTTGATTTTGCCTATCAAAAATTAATTTACTCTATAGAAACAGTCTCAGCAGGGGGCAAAGCCACAGGCAAGAGAGAACATCATCTCTGAAGATGAATGAGAACTTGTTTGGCTGCCATCAGGGAGACCGTTGGGGAAGATGAGGCTAATGAAAATGGGAAATAAATAAGACCTCTCTCAAAAGGCTATTTGGACCCGCAGGGCGAGACAAGGAGGCAGCGTCTGAGCATCCCGCAGGCGGCCTGGGCTCTGCGTAAAACACTCGGACAACTGGTGAGAACATCCCATTGCCACCAACAAGCTCAGACCCAGCAGGTGCTGGGTGACCACCCCAAAAATTGCAGCAAACGGCACCTTTTGAAGGGGAGCAGAGAGCAGGTACCGGGGAGCTGGAAGCTGGAGCTCCAGCACTAACGACAAGAACAACCGTGGTTGAAGAAACACCCCAAGCAGGGACAGGAGCGCCGATGGGCAACCCCGATGTTGTCCCAACTTGCAAAGGCTGTGAATTGCAACCAGTTTTGATTTGATTTCCCAGACCTGCGGAGCAGAAGCTTCAGCAAGTTCTGCCCTGGGCAATGGAGAACCCTTGCCTGCACGACTCCCTCTTCATCCCTCGCCCATCCAGAGCAAACAGAAGCCACTTACCAGTAATAAAGGCTGCTGGGCCCCATCAGAAGCAAGGCAGCCACGGGCATCCTGCTCTCCTCTTCAACGGGGGTGAAGCAGCCGGTGAAATATATAAACAGTATGAGGAAAAAAGGGATATACCTGCAAACAAACAACTCCGATGGGCAGGGTGACCCTGGAAAGTGTTTGAAATGCTTCCTCCTCCCACCCCCAAATCCAAACCAGGCTCTACGAGGCCTTGTAAGAGCATTGTGTTGTGTTAAGAGCTGAGCTGCAGGATGCGGAGCAGGATTTCAGCAAGCTAACGGAGCCCTTTTTTGTATGTAAAAGAAAAGGATTTGCTTGCTTCACAGCAAATAAACCCGGAAAGACTGACGGGAAAGAGATTTCCCTGGGTTCTGAGCAATCTCTGGATTATCTGGCAGTGGATAAAGGGTCAGACAGTGCTTCCTGGGGTCTTCGGTGCAGCAGCAGGACACGCAATACAGCTACAGTGCTGGGTGCCGCAGTCTGCGGGTGCTACCAGCATCGCCTGCGCCGGGGTCAGCGAGTGCAGCTGCGCTGGACGAAGCAGCTGTCCAGCTGGAACAAGCATTTCTAGGGCTGGCTTGGAGCGACAGCGCTGAAGTTGGACCCTAACTGAGCTCCCTGCATCACTGGGGCCAACTGGTGTCTGTTACTGGGCGGCACTGGTCTGGGTTTGTGAGCAACCCGTCACGGTAAAGGAGGGGAGCGAGCAACGGGCTAGAGAGACTGGGCAGAGTCGGGTTGTTTTGGGGTCAACCTCCCGAGGAGCAAAAACCTCCTCGAAATATCACTGAGATAGAGAAAAAACTGGGGGAACCAGGCGATTTTCCAAGAGAGAGATCCTCTGAAATCACGCTGGCTGGGAGAACATTATCCCCAGCCAGCAATCATCAGCTGCATTTTTATTATGTGTGTTTTTAAGTATTAAGCGATGATCAGATCAGATCTGCCTTTCCTTGTATTATGTCCTGAGACCGCCAGACAGCCTGTAAATCGCTTACCACATCGAGTGACCTAAATATTCATCGTAGTAGTACAGCAGCTCAAAGGAATCAATCTGCAATACAACAAAAAGAGATTGAAAAGGGCAGAGGGAACAGGACACTGTTAAATAAGAACAAGCAATTAATGATTTAATTTTTTTTTAAGTGCTCATATAAAATGCAGCCTCTTTACCAGTGTCTCTGGCTTCAGGTTCTTGATGATGGGATTCTCTCTTACAGACAGATGGTGCTGGTAGCCGCTGAAAATCAGGCGATGGTTTACAGAGTCTCCGACCAAGTGGATGCTGGCTCCCATGACAAACATGATGATGCTGACGTAGACCATGGATCTCGGTAAGGTCTTGGGGGATCTCTCGATGAGCTAAAGAACACAGAGACGTGTCGAACAGCGAGGAGGCACCAGCGGAGAACACGCGACAGGTTCTGCTCTCCCCGACTTTAGAGTGCTTTGCAAAAATCTTTGGGAAAAGAAACAAGCAAGAGGCCTGCGGAAAGCTGCGGGTTGTGCCGCTGCGATGGCCAGCTGGGAAAAACCATTGCCGCCCTCCCCGGGGAAAGCGGTGAGACAGCCCCAGAGCGAGCTTCCCTAATTGAACATATTTTCCTTAAATGCATCTCAGACGTTTCCACCGGCCTACGTGGCTGTCAGGGTCGAACGCACGTTTTGTCGCTGTTTGCAACAACAAGCCCATGGGTTTTTTTTACCCTTGTTAAACCTCTCTGCCAAGCAGCGCCCTTAAACCTGAGTCAATGCTTCCACCGAAGCTACTTCTACCGCGGCACTTGAAGCGATTTCTTCACCAGATATGCTTAAAAAAGCCATGAATGAGAAACAACAGGGCAGCAGCTTCCTCCGCAGAGCCGATCTGCAAGGCTGGCTGTGCCCTCCAGTGGTGGGGAGAGCCTGCAGCAGCGAGGCAGCTGAGAACAGGACCCTGGCTGGGAGACAACTCCCTCCTTGCTAAGTCTCCTCTGGATGATTTTCGAAGGACTCTTGTTGACCTGTTTGGGGTTTGGTTTTCGTTTCTTTTCTTCCTTCCCAATGGAATTGGGACTCAAGCCTTCGCTTCGAAAGGGGAAGCTGCTTTTAGACCCGTGTCTGGAAATACCCAATTGCCAGAAAAACAGGTTGAGGCAACCTTTGGAGCAACTAGCTTTGGCTGCAACAAGCTCTCCCCGTACCATCTCGTGGTCTGCTTACATCTGGGTGGAGGCAGGCAGGTGAGGCTGGCGGGGAGCCCGGCGTCACTCAGAGCCTGGGGCGAGCTCCTGCAAGCCCAGCTGGGGGATGAGGAGCAGCAGGAGCTTCTTTCTGGAAAGCATCTCCCCGTTTCAGCTTCTAAGGCTGGGAAGACCTCAAAAGACTTCAGTGCCAGCTCAAGAGGTTCAAGCTTTGGAGGGGAGGCCAAGGCAGCCTCGGGAACCGGAGGTCAGGGAGGAGGCAGCCCCAGAGGATCAGCGCGAGTCCACCTTCGCCTCCCGTCTCCCCGCTGCCAAATCAGCTTTGCAGCCCTTCATAAACAGTGAAAAGCTCCTTATTTGTATTTAATTTTGAGGCTTAACTTCCCCCTTCTCTAACTGCTGTACGGACGTCAGTGAGGATGAGGAGAGCAAAAGGTCCAGGACAGCTCTCATCTGATGGAGGAGGATGGAGGGATGTGTCCTTCGAGAGGACACTGGGCATAAGAAACGCATCCTGAATAACAAAGGGGTTTTTTTTTCCTGTGGACCAACCCTGCTGTGCTCTCAGGGAAGTCCAAGACAGCAAATTTTAACCTGCTGAGTGCTCAGCCTGCAGAAATCAGCCGTGTCAGGCTGTGACGGGTCAGACCGAGCTTCAGAGCTCTCACGTTCCCTGGAGGATCAGATCCTGAATATTCCTTTTTGGCCACACTGGCATTTAAAATCTCCCAGATGGACTCATGGAGAGAGAGAGAATCATTTCCATCTTAGGATGTAATTCAATTTCTAGCTAATGAAGGTTAAAATATATTTATAATTGCTTTCTCATATCTGCTGCTGGCTACTAAGTATTTAATATAAGAAGACTGCTAATGATACGACAGTCTTTAACTTCGTCAGTAGTTTACATGATCCAGTGGCTGGCAGCTGAAGCAAGATAAATTCAAGCTAAAGATACCATTCTAATGTTGAAGAGCAAGTGTAATTAAGCTCTGAACAATTCAGAAAATCTACTGTAGTTCCCGCTGTCTTACGAGGTCTTTTAAGTCACAAATGGATGTTGTCTTAAAAATACGCTTTGGCTCAGCTGGGGAGAAGGGCTCCGGCTCCTCCTGAATCCTGCAGGAAGCAATTTGCTTTGTATAGGTGGGAAATTAAGTTGTATTAAGACAGTCATCGCCCCGCTCTTTAAAGGTGGCATCACAAATTCTTTCTGGAGTGGCAAACCCCTAAAGTACAGTAAGGCAGGAGCTTGTGAATAACCAACATTTGTTTGACGCGTTCCTAACGAACTCCTTGCCTTTACAAGACTGTATTGTTTGCCTTGTTTTTTTTTTACAACTGGTAATATTTATTTATTTTTTTAAAAAAAGTAACACCTACACCTTGAGGTTTACCTTTAGCAGAAGAAATGGCGTGATAACGTTGTAAGCCATGTGGAAATAATCCCCAGCGCTCGGTTTGTTTAGAGGAAACCACTCCAAAGGTAGGATTATCTGTCAAAGGGAGGGGGGAGAAAAAAAAGAGAGTATATCCTCACCACCCAGGTTGCGATTACAGCCCCACCACTGGCTGAAAGACGAGGAGAGAGAAAATCCTTGCTATGGACTGTCACTGCGTGTTCACTGTCAGCTCCACTTCGTGCAGCTGTTGGGAACGACGCCGACACCTTCCCTGTGGCTGGAGCCAGACACCTGCTACCAGCTCCACCAGTACCTGGTGGTGGCCCTTCTCCTAAGGACGGCTCCTCGAGGGCAGAACCGTGGGTCTAGAGGGGACCCCCACGGCTGTCCCCCACCCTGAGTAAGTGGGTTGCAAGCGAAGCGGAGAGAGGGCTGGGCTCTGCCACACTCACCATTGCAATGGGACGCCCGAAGTCCAGCACCCAGTTCTGCAGAGTGAAGTAGAACCAGAGATCGAAATGAAATGGGGAGGTCTTGAAAGTGTCCTCGTTCTTGACCGCTCCATGCCTGGAGGTGACAGAAGGGACGGTGTCAACCTTAATGTTTCCGAGGAGGCAGGGAACAGGCTCCAGGTCTGCACCCCCCACCCAAAACCTGTCCTTCCCTGGCTGTGGGCGCGTCGCCGGGCTTTGGGATCTCTGGAATAACGACAAAGTTGAGAGGCCAAAGAGAGGAGGAGGCAGGACAGAAGGGCAAAGCGCTGTTAATAACAACGGGCACTCCCCTAGAACGAGGCTCTTCCTGGCTGAGGAGCAAGCACGAAAGTGGGATGAAAAGCTTCAGTGCTGAATTAAGTGCAACTATTTTTAACTTTTGCATGACAAAGCAAAATTCAACTCCCATGGCACTTCTGCTGGAGGCTAAAAATGCATCGATGCCTGGTGGTACCAAAGCACAGGGATGCTTGGGACGTGCCATCACCTTCATCTTCTGCTCTGAAGATCCGCCTCCGCACAACAAGGCCTGATCCAACCCCTCTGAAGTCTTCTCATCACACAGCC
>NW_009693331.1:0-14106 GCF_000703405.1 Apaloderma vittatum
TGTGTAACCTATATATAATATATTATATATAAAATCTATCTCTTGTGTATGAAGAACTGGTGATATCTAAAATAAAAGCAATAGTATGAATGTTCTTTGCAGGTGTGGAGGCACGGTGTGAAAAAACACTGTTTTGTAAATGTGAGCTGCATGGATCAGAGATGGAGTATCTCAAACAACATTTTCAAAAGTGACCAGTGATTTTGCTGCCACGTTTTTAAGATGTCTTGGAAATACTGGATTCTTGCCAGGAGAAAACTTGTTTTAAGTCCCTCTTAGATTCACACCCTTGAAATCAAGACACTCTCTAAATCTGCAGCCACCTTATAAACTTCAGGCTAAGATACAATTTTGTTTAAATCAAAGCATTTCCATGTAGGGGAGGCTTCCTGTGTCTCTGTAGCAAAAGGATTATCAGCGTGTTAACTCATCTCTCATATCACAGCGTGGGCAATAGGTAAGGCACTGATGTGCAGTGATTCACGCCTCCCAAAGGCAGGACAGCATTACACCGAGGTTTCCCTGGAAGTCCTTCCTGGCATAGGGAAGGTTGTGCTCAAGAAATATTTAATCCTCGAGGAAGCACACTGAGACACAGTGAGTCACACCTACATGGGAACATAGTGCAGAAGGGGGATGAGTAGGACACGCTGTGATGTGGGCTGGGTGGGTTGCTGTGCATGGAGCAGGGTGCTTAGTGTCAGGTCATAATGTGTGTTTCTGCTGCTCCTGGAAGGACTCTAGAGCTGGGCTGTCTGCAGAACCCAAGAACCTGAAAAGGTACAGTTAAACCCAAGTGAAAATAAACGGACAGTCTAGCTGTTAAGAGAGAGGTGGCTGGGCATTCCCTCTTCCAGGGTCACGCAAGTGCGAGGCTCTTAGTAGGAGAACCAAGCTGTAAATATATGCTGAGACTGTGAGATTTCACTTTGTGGGTTTTACCCACAGCATGAGGCCCTCCCACTATTTTAATGATGCACTTTTTCTACAGGTGACAGTCTCTGCGCTGTGCCACTTGGTCTGCACAAGGTTGTGGTTTCAGGTAATGGGAGGTCTCAAAGCAGAAGCAGGAGACAGAGCCAGAATAGTCCATCAGAATCTATTACCCTTCTTCAATGCTATAACAACTGTGTAGCACTATACATGCTTTTTCCCTTGCATTTCCCCTCCACTGAGCATCTTCTGCTTGTTTTTTTATTTCCCATGTATTGCTTTTGTCCAAACTGGAGAAAGTTGCTTGATGCAATGAGGAATTCTGCTCAAACAGGCTTGTGGTTCACCAACAAAACATTGCAATCAGGAAATCTTCCTTCTTCCTCAGAAGTGATCACAGCAGACTTTGGAAATGAGGAGAATTTTTCAAGTCATGGCTCATGGACACATTTCCTCTTCTACTCAGTACAAACTCAGGCAACAAAGACCGGATCTCACCCTGTGCTCCAGAGAATTGCTTTAGAGATGATGGTCATGAAATGAGTGAGACTGATCATAGGAGAATGTAATCATGCTGTAGGATTGTCACTGTCTGCTCCCTCTGACTCTCCCTTCCATGTAGCCACAGAGGTGTTTCACAAACCAATTTATAAACTCAGTTATGGTAATTATTGCAAAAAGTTGTACTGGGAACATTTCCTCAAAGGTTCTGGCATGGTCCATGGCCACAGTAGGCAATCTGAGTCAACAGCTATGTTCTTCTTGGCTCACTGCTGTCAATGGTCCATGCGATTTGGCAACGGGATGTGTAGTAACTTGTAACTCATCTCTAATTAATCCAGAAGGTTATAAGGCACATCTTCTAGGCCTTCAGTTTGAGTAGTATTAATGAGAATTGAATTAACATTTTTTATTATCTATATGATTTGGATGGACCTATAGAACAAACATTGTGCATTACAATATTTACACTTTTTTTTAATATGAAAAAAAGAGATTTGGAATGATCAGGTTCAAGGAGAAGAAATGCGTTAACCTAGCTAGCCACTGGATGGCACAATTGCTCTATTTAACTGTTGCAAAACCAGTTTGTTGTTTTGGTTTTTTTCTGTAGAAGCAAGTGAATAAACAAATCAACCAAGATGCAAGGTAGTTATTTACAGTGTAATAAACCAAATTAGAAAACCAAAGCCATAGGCTACCTCGGAAGTACAGTTTGTAATTGCACAATTTATGATGTCCTGCGAACACTACTGCTTTAATAGACCAATCAACCAAAACAACTCTTTGAGCAGTTGTCACAATACTGAACTTTGCTTTCCCTCCTGTTCATGCAGATCCACTGTCTTCAAATTTGTGAAAAAAAGAAACAAAGTAAAATGGCTGAAAATGTAGAAGTATAAAGGTCTAACAAAATGAAATTAGGCTTCCTGATCAAATACTTACTGTTTTAAAAATAAATTACATTAACAGGTTTAAACATTGAGATTACGTAACTGTGCTTAATTTCCCAGTTGAGGTTTTAGGAACTTCATTGCCTATTTTGTTTCAAGGCCCCTGTTTCATAGTATCGAGTGTACTGTAATTACTTGATTTTTTTTTGTTGCTGACATTTTTGGATCCCTTGAGGAAAAGCGTGGAAGATTTCTGTAAGCTGTAGTTCAGAAGGCTTCAGAGATATGTTGCTAGTTACCCAAGTGTTATTTCAATGAAAAAAAGCAGTCATATAACCTTGGTAGTACAATAATAAAATACAGCAATGACAGCAGGGTCCTTTTGATAGGCTTTGCTTGCAATCTATTGCCCATATGGGACCTCTCCTCCTCAACTCCACTTTCAGCTGTGATTTTGGCTGGTTTTTTCATGGGGAGGTATAAAGCCAGTGACAAATGCAAAGTGGGTGGGCACCATTGTTGGCCCAAATCAACCACATAAAAAACTTAAGAACTGCTGATTTAAGTTTCATCATGGTTTTATAAAAAAAACAAACAACACAACAAAAAACAACCCAAACCCAACCAAACAAAAAAAGCAGGAGAAAAAGAAATTTGCACAATCACATAATTGTTCCATTGGCTGCTTGCCTTTAATAACTTCCGAAGGATGACAGCAGCCTACAGTTCTTAAGCGCAGAAATTTCTCTCAGTTTGGGGTGGAATAAAATGGTACCTGGGGACTCAAGACATGGCAGCACTAGTGTTCCCTTGCCCTTTCCGAAAGCTGGCTGTTCCTGCCCTGTTGACACACCAGCCTACCACCCAGCACGTGTGTTGCTTCAACCTCTGGTCTGCCAACCCAATAAACAGTGACACGAGAAAAGGGTGCTGGGCTTATCAGTGGAAGATGGGGAGGCTTCTAGCGGATGAAGAGCAACCAGACTTCATTGGATCCACGACTTATGCTTTTTTGACTTGTTTTGAAGTCTGAAAGGCACCTAGTTTCAGACATAGATCCAAAAAAAAACAAAAAGAGGAAATAAATAAATAACAATACCCTTGAAGGCTGCAGAAGCACAAAGCCGTGACGGAAAGGCTGAGAGCAGCTCCAAGGGTTTGCATATGGAAACAGTGGCGTGTGGCCAGTTCCAAAGCCCAGGAACGCCTCTCTCACAGCAAAGCAAATTCTTTAATAGGCATAATTCAAAACCAGAAGAATAAACAGTATTTGTATGAATAGCTGACCAGTTCATGTGTGGAGGAGGGATCCCCTTGACAGCAAACAGGAGTAGTACCCCTGAGACCTAAAACCGCTGGATGTAACTGAAAAAAAGCCTGTACTTAATATTACCAAAGACTCCTACACAAACCCGAGGCATGAGCACAAAGGAAGAGCTCACTTTTCTGTAAGGAGTCCTGGCATACCACCAGTATCTAGCACACGAGTCAGCTCTCCTGTAGAAGGCGTGTGAGTTAGGCATTCTCGTTCTTTCTCCTCAGAGCATTTAATAATGCAGAAAAAGAGGTAAAGAAGAGTACAATAAACTAATATAGAGGGCAGTGGCTGACTCTACTAGTCAGTGGATGCAGCTGCTGCTGAGCAGAAGGACTGTGATGATGAGGCACTGGTTGCAGTGCCCAAATCCTGAGCCGGGGCTGGGGTTTCTCTGTGGGGCTCCTTCTGAGCTGCTCCTCACTGGTCACAGCATCCCGGCACTGCTATGCTGCTCTCATCCCGCTCCTGTTTTGTAAACCAGCTGCTACAGAAGGTGGGGAGGAAAGCATGATAGGTCAGAGAGGTCCAGCCGGTGGGGTTGTTGCTGGAGGGGGTACCGAGCCCTCTACTGTAATGCCTCCTGCTGCCCTGCACACATCTGTGCCCTTTTGTGTGGCCCTAGCCAGATGATGGAGAGGAGGCTCTCACCCTGTCACTCCAAGGTGTCCTCAAACCAATGCTCCTCCTGTCCACAGCATCCCAAACAAATGAGCCTGACATCGACGGATGCCGGGGCAGGGACTGTCTTTCTGCTTGGGGCTTGTGTTGCCCACAGCACTGCTCCTGCAGTATGCCTAATAATTCCACTTTGGAATGAACAAAAGGTACACATGGAGTTATTTGGACCTACTGATTGCACAGGCAAAATCAGCAGTTTTCTGGTGTCTCTGAAATTAAAGCTTTGTGGGTAGAAGCCTCCCATTCTGCACATTTAGTGCTTATTTCTCATAAAGAATTTAAAGAGAATAGAGCCCATAGAATAAATATATTGTAGGCCTCTAATTTATTCTCAGAGCTTTACTTGTGCTGCAACCCACAAACAGCAGCAGATCCCTTTGAGTGAATTAAAGCTTATACCCAGTCACAACGATCTGTTTACAGCACATCGCTTGGAGGCCTGATTCGTTATGGCATAACTCCAGTTTTATAAAATGGCATTCAGAGTAACATTAGAATGGTGCTTCAATGACTGGCTTTTTAATGTTTTAGTGCTTTGTTTTTCTTTAACTATTGGAGTTACTACCTGTTGAAAAAGTAACAGTGGAATGTAACTTCCATGGCTGTGAGTCCACCAGAAGAAATGCACGGCAGGTCTCACAGAAGACTGTGACTGTGGACTGAGAATTGGAACATGCTACCAAAAAAGAAATGTTGGGCAAAATATTTGGGATAGTTAATGTTTTTCGTGCTCTGCTAATCTGTCACATGAAGACTTAAATGTGTGATAACTTTATGGGATGTAAATATGGCATCCATAGGAGTTTTATGAGTGTCTCTGTACTGTCAAGCTGTTGTCTTTTTCATGTTTTCTTGTTTTGGTCTCCTGGTCACCCAAACAGCACATTTCCACCTAAAACAAGCCAAGCAGCCACCCAGGACAGGAGATAGCCTTACTCATGGCACAGAGTCACAGAATCACAGAATCACAGAATTGTTGAGGCTGGAAAAGACCTCTGAGATCATCAAGTCCAGCCTGTGACTCAACGTACTGCTGTCACCTTTCCTGCAATGCCAAAATGACAGGTTGTGCTTAACAATAGGCTGACACGTGAACAACCCGTGTGGTCTGAATGGAGGCATAAAAGACTCTTTCGACACCAGTGAAAAAATAGTGGAAACTGGTATGAGCTGTTGTTAAGGTAGCTGGTTTCCTGTGTTGCAACACTGAGTTTCTTGTAAACCTGATGACAGAAGTGCTATTGACATAAGAGATCTGCTATTGATTTAAGTCCTGCCAGGTTTCACCCTTCCCATTCACTATCCTGATGCAAACTGAACAATGCAAACATTAGAACCTGCACCTTGCCAGTGTGGAGGACACTGATCTCAGGAGTGGTTTGTGTCTGTTCTTCCCAGGTTAGTCCATAATCTGTTGCAGCATTAGTAAAAAACCCAAAAGTTTGAAGTGTTCACTTTTTTTTTTTAGAAGAAATACCACCTCACCTACAGGTATCTATCTTCAGAGATCTTAAATTTCCTCATATTCACTAGAGGAAGGAAATATCATGGACACCAACCATGGGGTTTGCAATCGTCAACTTGCTGATCAGGGTCATTGGTCACCTCTCAAAGTCTTGCCCTTGCAGACTCTGCCCAAGGAATCATAGAATCATAGAAGTATACACTGACCCATTAGCCAGGGGTACTTGCAGAGAGACCAAGTTTTGTCAGATGTAGCCATTGCACTCATTCTTAAAAAAGTGGGAAAATATAAGACAGGAAGTTGATTACATGTGTTTCAATAAATACATAGCCCATAAAATAACTGAAAGCAGGTTTGGTTTGTTTTAACTTCAAACATTACAAAGTTAATTACAACTCTATTTTTTTGTTAATTCCATTTCCTACAGGTACTATGTTTTGAATTTCAAGGAAAATTAAATGGATGCAATGGTTTAGAATATATTTTAAAGAATATGTTACTGAAACTATAGAAATAGATCCTTTACAAATCAAGCTAATGTATATTTTTTGAAAACATCAGTTTGTGTCTTAATTTAGGACTTCTACGTCTCTCCTTATTTGTTAAATAAGTTAAAACTCAATCTCAAAACATCAGAGAAGGCACAGATGCAAAAGTTAAGTTAAACTCAATGCTACTTTTCTTTAGCCTAATTCTTGATATTTTTATTACTTAAAATAGAAAATTAACACCAGATTGAGGAACCTCAATTATTTTTTTTCGTTGAAATATCAACATTACTACAGTTTCACTTTAGATTGTCAATCATTCCATTTTTTTTGACAGGAAAAGAAAATTATTAACAAAAAAACATGCATATATCTAGTGTCTTTTCCTTTTTTTTTCCCCCTGTGAAATCAATCTACCGTCACTGCTGTAATATCAGAGTGCCTTCCTAAAGCTATCATGAATGACATTACATTTTGCCTTGTTTATAGAATCTGTTACATTCCTCTGCTTAATATTTAAAAGAGCTTGGAGTCTGCAATTTGATTCTGAAATGCAACAAAACGTATGACAGCGGATTAAGCTTTCTCATAATCATACTTCTCCCTGCCAAACTTTATTTTTTTATAAACTATCAGTCAGCAGTTAAGGGCTTAAGTGTCTCCCTCAGTTATAGCTGTCTCTGTAGTTGTTTTCACCTCAAAAATTTATGAGAAGTTTTCCCCTCAGGATCTCACTTTAAAATGCTAACTGCTGCATCTCAGTATTTCAGGCAATATTATAGACGCCCAGAGGATGAAAAAAATGTAAACAAACAAAAAATAAATAAAAAAATTTCTGCATGACCTTGAGCAACACACATAAATGTTCTATGGTTCCTGTGTATCAGTTCAAGATGTTTACATGGAAGACTCAACTGTTTTTCCTTAGTCTGTCCAGTGTGTGCTAATAATGAATTGTTCCCACATGAAACCAGGCTACAGTCTCTCTGAATAGGGTCACGCCTGCTTGGTGCCTTAGTGAGAAACCTCCAAAAAAAGTGAGGGCTTGGGAGGAGGTGTCCCTGGGATCCCTGTCCCCGGCACAGGACAGTGCTGAGGGGACATGAACCAAGCACTTGTCACCAGCACCGGGGTGCCTTGCTCTCTGCTCCCGGCGTATCACTGTTATTTCATCTTGTAGCATCACAGTCTCTCTACTTAAATTCTCACAGCAGTCCAGCCCGCAGAGCATTTCTCCAGCCAGTGCCAGGCTGCGTTAGGTGGCTGTGGTGTTTCAAGGTGAACACGGGTGAGCTCAGCCTGTGGACACAGTCACCTCTGGAGACAAGCCTGACACAAGCTTCCCTGTCGTTATTGCACTGAAGATAGAATAGGGCTTAACTGTAAGTTTAACTTAGGGGTTGTAAATAAACTCCAGGAACATCTAGGCTGAAAATGTTGCTGCTGTAAAGAAGCAGTCCATGCCGCGTTCCCTTCTGCACGGCAAAGCAGAGGCACTTGCTCTTGTGGCATGAGGGAAGTGATGGGATGCTAGAAGGTGGGATACAGCGTCTCCCTTTGCTCCCCAGCACTTCCCACTGCCCCTTGTGAGGGGACACCCAAAAAAAGCATGGGCACACGCGTGTGCAATCTCATCCCCTTCTCTCCTTGCCCTCTGCCCCTGCTGCCAAAGGCAAATTACACCTGATTCCACACCCGCTGCAAACACTGTGGCAGAGGGATGAGGCCAATACTGGTTCAGAAAGGCTGTAAGGTTCAATTTGCAAGATTTTGTAGTCACAGGTGAATAATTCCCTATAACCACTTATGCATATCTAGAAAAGGGTCATAGATGGTGTTGTGTTTATTTTAGAATATTTCATCTTGCTAGCTCTATGGAGCAGCCCGTACCTGGCTCTAGACGCTGCAGTCAGAACAGATCTCAAGTACACATGAGGCTTTCCTTGGAAGGTCACAGCAGCAGTCCTGTCTGTGGAGCTAGTCCCTGTGCATTTTGTCCTGTATTGTTATTTTCTTAGGCCTTGTGGTAGACTCCACTTCTGGCCAAGGTTGACACCATATAGAAAAATTTCCATGATGCTACTCCACGGTTTGCTGACATATGGAGGATGTCATTCTGTTGTGAAGTTTCTCATGTGTGTGCAATAAATCCCCTTCAAATTCCCTATAAATTAACAGTACCCTTCTCAGTATTTCTAAATTATAGCAAACCAAGTCATGTTTTGCAACTTCTTGGACATGGATGATATTACCCTGGTGTAATGAACAAATTTTAGCTTAAAATGGGAAAGGGAAGATTGCGAGAATAGACATTTTCCATAGGAAATGTGAGAAAAAGCTATATGAGGAATATTTGGCGCTTCTCTGATATGTCATACATATTCCACAAGCTTTTCAAACCCAACTCATGAGTGGGAAGAGAGTGTGAATTACAGAACAATTGCGTAATATTTGGTTTAATACAGCAGTGTAACACTTTTGGCCTTAAGCAATCTTGTGAATTTGTATTTCAGATTACCCATGGTCTTTCTCAAGAAATCTAATTAGACTTCAAATACATTCCCACTAAATTGAACTCTATAACTGCAGCAACAGGAATTACATCAGAATCTTTGGAAAGGAAAAACATGAATACTGCAAGAAAAAAACATGTAGGAAAAAAGCTTTTCAGAGGCTGTTGATCATGGGCCAAACCATGCCCTCAGCTATGTGTATGCTATTCCCATTGAAGCTAAAGGGGATTTGTACATGCCTCAGAGCAAAATATGGTCCCTTGCTTCAGATGGCAAAACTCTTCCATGGCCAGATGAGAAATACATGCTCGAAAATCAACACATGCTATAAATTTCACTTTCTTGAGTTTCCTTATACAGCTATTCCTTCAATGGAGAAGACCCGTCTGCTCTGTAAAGGAGTTTGAAAATTGCAGCTTTTCCTTCCCAGCAGATTTTGAGTGAACCATTGAAGCAGTAGTGCTTGCATACAGCAAGGCTCTGGAAGTAAATGCAGGTAGTACCAAAGGGAATAACGTCTTCTTGGGAGTTAACCAGGCTACACATTTATCACCAACTCACAGGTTGGAAGGGACCTGGTAAGGTCTCTAGTCCAACCTCCCAATCAAAGGAGAATCAACACTGCATCAGACTGGTTTTCTCAGGATTTTGAGAAGCTGGGTTTTGAAAACACTGAAGGGCAGAGACCCCACAGCTTCTCTGAGCAACCTCTTCCAATTCTTGACTACTCTTGGGATGAATATTTTCTTTATATCCAGTCTCAATCTCCCATTTCAACTTACCTCCATTGTCTCACCACAGATCTTGGTGAAGAGGCTGGCTCCATCTTCCTGATAACCTCCCCATACACTCTGGCAGGCTGATCTTTGGTGACTTGAAGCCATCTCTTGTCCAGGCTGAACAAGCCTGGCACCCTTGGCTTCTTCTTGCTGGGCAAGTGCTGCAACTCCAACCATCTTGGTGGCCCTCCACTGAACTTCTCAAGGTTCTCAATGTCTTTCTTGTACCAAGGCCCCAAAAGTGGATGCAATATCTAGGCATGGTCTAATGAATGCTAAGTGAAGGGGGACAAGTGCTTCTATCATTTTGCTTGCTCTTCTTCTGTTAACACAGTCCAGGATGCTGTTGGTTTGTGTTGGTGACAGGGCTCCCTCTGTCTCACATCCAGCTTGTGTCCACTGGGATTTGCAGATCCCTTCCAGCAGAGCTGCTCCCCAACCTGGGGCTCCCCAGCCCCTTGGCCTGAGTCAGTGTGAGGGGTTAGCCTGCCCCAGGAGGAGAACTTGGCATTTGCCTTTCCTGAATTTCATGAGGCTCCTGTCAGCCAATTCCTCCAGCCTGTCAAGTTGTCTACCTTAATCTAAATACTCACCCCCTGTGGAAAAGCCTTGGAGATTCATACTGTGGAAAATGTCTTAATAGATTTCTGCTGCGCTGACTCTTACTTTCAGAGTTACCCCAGTAGTCTCTTTTCATTTTTTAATTTTCCACTTCTTGGGATTCAACAACTGTAGGAGTGCATTTGGGCCTGCGCTGTGCCAAAAGTTGGAGAAATCTCTGCCAAAATTTTTAAGTTCAGAACTTGAGACTTTGAACAAAGCCTAGGAGTGAAATAATGATTTCCCACTCCTCAAAGACCATTTTTAAAGTGATAGTCACTGTAATACTGGACATAATCATCCTTGTTTTAACTGTTTTCACATGCACCCTTGTTTCTGTCTCTTTTTAATTTTTGTCTTAGAAACAATCCTTCCCATTGCCATAGTTGTGCCTAATTAAAAATCTAGTTTGCAATTCAGGGAGCCTCACTTACCAAATGAGCTGGTTATCAGATAATATAATTTACAGCAGGGCTGTTTAGGTCTCACACGTAAAAATTCATCTTTATGTGACTCAGGCATAATCCCTTAACTCTGGCCCCCAAACCTTGGAACGTCGTCAGATTTCTAGACCCTTACTCTAAGATCGATTGCATTTGAATTTAAGTTACCCAGCTACAGATTAGGGTTAGGGGTTTTTTTTGTTCTCCCCCTTGCGAAAGTTCTGAAAACATGCAAAAAACAATGCAGTGGAAACTAAGTTTAGACACTGAAGGAGCTGTGCTATGACCATGGGGAATGGACAGAGAAATTTAGCCAGGAGGTAGCAGATTTGCTGGGTAATTATTGCGATGCTATAGGTACCTTCCCTATTGTGGGAAGTTGTGGACTGGCTAGGAGATAGAAAAGCTTAAAAGAAGCAATAGGCTGAGCTAAGAGCTAAAGAACTTAGTTCTGTTACAGGAAGATTAAAAGCATTGCCATTTTTTCTGTTCTAAATCTTACAATCTCCTTAAACAAAATTCATTTCCACATCCCTTACAGCTCTGCAGGTTATAGTACTCATTCACAGCACAGTTAAGAAATTGTCCCAAGGTGTTAATTAGCCAATCAAGCAAGCAGCCAGCCAAAGGTATTCAAGGACAGCAACCCAACCTGGGAAGGGTTTGGAGGGCTGTGAGTGGGAGGAGGCCAGCCAGCCACAGCTGTAAAGCTAGAGGCAGTAGGAGGATGTTTAGTTAAGGGCAGCTCTAGCACAGAGTGAGCAAGACTCTAGAAGTAGGTGGCTGGACAAGACTTTTTTTTTTGTGGAGGGGTAAGAGCAGAAGATGTTGGTGGTTCTCTGTTGTTTTGGGGTTGTTTTGATTTTTTATTTTTTTGGAAGAGGAGCAGCTGGCAAAAGAATTGCTCTTGCAGTAGGAATTGCTCTTGCACCTCTTCAGAAAGGTGAAAGGAAGAAAGAACACTAGAAACACTTTTCCTGCAAGGAGAGGGAGACTTAAGCTGCCCCGACAGGGAAGCCAGCATGTCTGTGTATGGATATCAGGGTAGGAGAGCTGACCCAGAGGGAAGTGGGCTAATGCAGATGTTCACTAAGGACACATTGAGGTTCCTGAACAGTTTAGTCTTCAAAAAAGCCATTTACTTCTGCTGAGACCTAGGCTGACAGAGGAGATACCCAAGAATGTCATACTGGCAAGTGAAAGGAAACACAGCTGCTATAACAGCTTTATCTTAACTATATTCAAGTGAATGTCAAACACATAAAAAAGAGAGAAGGTAGGAAATTCTGGAGGCAAAAACTTTTCTACTCTGAAAAAAAGCTGGAGACCAGGACATTGGTGTGAACTTTCTCTGAAACAATCACTGTACCCTGTGCAGGACTGAAGAGAGAAGTGGAAAGGCAGAGCTGTAGTTAGGAGAGTGGTATTGAGAGGAGATTCCTGCAGGGTCCACTCTTACTGAATGCAGCAGCTATGAGCTGCTAAGGGAAGTGTTGCATTCAAAAGAGAAGGAAGCAGTTCTTCATGCAGCAGTTCCAAACTTGGTGAATTTTTTTTTAAGTTCGATGGCACATACCTGAAAATGAGGGTCACTGATTAAACAGACTAATCAGATGTAGGAAATTCCCTAGGGTGAAAAATGATTGGAAGCTGGGGGAAACTCAGGGAACTAAGACTTGGAGTGTGCTTATGCTTCCCATGGCAGCTCGTCTCCACTGATGGAGACAGTTACACAGGGCCTGATGGACTCTGTGTCTGAAAAAGCTACTGTTCTCAGGGTGGACTGGTATAAAAAGCAAGCACTCTTGTCAGAACGTGCTTCTGGTGCTGTGAGAGCACTTGTCACTTCAGTATCGCTAAGATAAGGCAGGCATAGTACTGCTCACTTTCCTTGTGAATACTGTAAATGTAATACTATTTTAAGTTCTTGTAGGGGGGCACCTTGGGGAAATTAAAAAATGTAATTCCAAGAGACAACTTAAAATATTCTATTTTTTTTTAAAATAAAAATATTCTTCAAGCAAGTCCCTCATACCTGATATCTTGCTCATTCTGAAGATCATTGTATGCTAGTGGCTTCAGGAGTAGCTGTGTATAAACTGACTACAAATTGCCTATCTAATAAAGCTTTAATAACCCAGGTGGTGTATTCATAGCAAAATTATAATACTATTTTCTTTGCCAAATCTTGCTCAAGAACAATTCCCTTATCTCGCTGGTTCAAAGGACATGGCAGACTTCACTTTGTTGACAAGCACCTGCGCTGGCCTAGGGAAGCAGCAGTAATTGGGAACTGACCAAGTAGGGAGTAAATTTGGCACTATAAAAGAACTTGAATTCCATAGGAACCAGGTCACCAGATGTATCGAATAGCTTAAACGGTAGCAATTAAACTCAGTTACACGCTTTCCTTCAAGACATTTCCAGTGATGTAGACAGCCATTTGTTACATTCTCTTTCCACCTCCCAAAACAAACCCAATCCCAAACTGAGTACATTAACACACTTGACAAAAAGCCAGCTGATTAGACCAGAAAGATTCCTGGATAGTACAGGAATTCACAGGAAATTTTTGGTGAGTGAAAAAGAGATAAACAGAAGATACAAGAACACTACGCAATAGTTGCTAGCATAAAATTGTTGTGATCCAAAAGGATCAACTAGGAAAATAAAGTTACAAATGATTTGGTTTGGCAAACAGGTTCTGTAAGACTATTTTTTTTTTCAAAGAAGGAATATAACATTAACTTTCCTAATCTGTTATACACATGACCTCAAAGGGGACTTACAGACTTGATGTTGAAAGATGCTCAGTGTGTTCACTCCTAACACAACCTTCAGCTGAATCACAAGGGCCCAGCAATTTCAGAGAATTGGACCTTGGACCAAATAATTGAAACCAAAGGTTTCTTTGTTGTTGTTGTTGTTTTCGTTTGTTGTTGTTATTTTTGTCTGGAAATTAATTTTATTGATTTTTCACTTCAGGCAGCATGAAACAGTCTGTCATATGACACTAAATCTTCTTTCTGAGAACGCCACTTTCTTGGTTTGAAAAATGATCTGGCACATTATCTATTCTTTCTTTTTACCTAATGATTATTTCCTTTTAAAAAAGTAAGGCCTCACTTTTAAAGGCTTGAGGAATGAATTCGCTAAAGAAATATTTATTATTTTTAACATCACAGAATCACAAAATCTCAGGGGTTGGAAGGGACCTCGAAAGATCATCTAGTCTAACCCCCTGTCAGAGCAGGATCACCCAGAGCAGGTCACACAGGAACGCGTCCAGGCGGGTTTTGAAAGTCTCCAGAGCAGGAGACTCCACACCCTCCTTGGGCAGCCTGGGCCAGGGCTCTGTCACCCTCACAGGGAAAAAGCTATTCCTAATGTTTTTGTGGAACCTCCTATGTTCCAGCTTGTACCCATTGCCCCTTGTCCTGTCTTTGGACATCACTGAGAAGAGGCTCCGTCCTCCTGACACTACCCCTTTAAACA
>NW_009693331.1:14197-45321 GCF_000703405.1 Apaloderma vittatum
ATCTCTGTGGCTGCGCTGGACTCTCTCCAGCAGTTCCCTGTCTCTCTTGAGCTGAGGGGCCCAGAACTGGACACAAGATTCCAGATGTGGCCTCACCAGGGCAGAGCAGAGGGGCAGGAGAACCTCCCTCAACCTACTAGCCACGCCATCATGATTAGAACCGATTTGTGAACCACGAATCCCCGTGTAAGGTGCTGTCTTCCGTGCTTTAGGTTTAATGTGCAAGGCAGCAGCCAAAAAAATAAAAGCTGAAAGACTCAAGGAGATGAACATTGGGGAACATTTCAAGCCACACTTTCAACTTGACAGCAGCCTAGCCACTAGCAGGAACTGGGATATGTAGAGGAATTTTTAAAATGTCCTGTTACGCATGAGAAATTAGGGGAGGAATCCCATTTTAAATATATACAAAAAGGTACAGGAGATTATCTGCATATATAGTAGATGTATTCATATAATTTGGTTTGACAGGCTATTTAGCAATCAGAGATGGACTTGATGGTGAGGAACAATTAATCTGGGTGGAATATGCAGGCACACACAACGGCATATGTGAAGAAATACTTACAAACATAAAAATTCCCATCAGAATAATGGTATTGGAAGGGACATGTCTCTGGATTTTGTATGTTGCATACACCTTGCAGAAGCTGTGAGGGTATCAGATTTAACATTTAGAGTGAGAGAATCCCTGTGGGTATTCGAGAACTGGCTAATTCACCAGGAGATAGCCCTGACTCCTTAACATCAGAAAAGAGCAGAGTAATGTGACTGCATCCGAGCAGCTTCAGAGATACTCTGTTTAGCTTTGCACCACACACTTTCACTTGTTCTCGTCTGCTTTCCTCATCAGCTGATTGCTGATGAAGCCCTCTGATTCACTGTCTGCAATTTTCAAAGGTGGCACAGTGAGGACAATTTTCTCCAATAGCTCAATTTAGATATGAAGAAGCTGAGAAAGATGGGAAGCATTTCGTTTGGCTGGCTTTTATTCTTGTTTTTTTTGGCAAAGGAGGCTGAGTGGAGCTTCAGAGTGACTCAAGGACAGAAGCCAGCCTTAAAAACTTCTGAAGACAAGGATAATCAACCTAGAGAGCACCACATTTAAGAAATAGAAGTCTTGGAATTTCATGTGTTGTCCAGAGCAGAGTTAAGCAAAAGCATATCTAAAAATTTCTGTGGAAAACCCGTTCACTGATGTGTTCCCTCTCTCCTCAAAAGTTCAGCCATGTACCTTACAGCACGGAATGTCACTTTCAGAATGGATGTGTTAAGGTTATGGTCAAAGTTTAAAGAGTCAGAAAGGGGTTAGTGGGAAAGGCTGCTCCTCTGAGCAGTTCTGAGGGCAGAGGAACCCCGCTCAGGAACAGTTCTGGGAGTCTCCAGATTGCTGAGGCATAAGCAAGAGGCTTAGGATGTGGTTTAGGGCCCCAAAGGGGGATTTGGCAAACTGCAAAGCTGAAAGAAATACATCACATGCACCGATTTCAATAAGCATATGTCACATAACTTGGCAATATTATGCTCTTGTGGTTAATCATTTATCAGCTTGCAATACACATCCTCTTTATTGAACATTAACTGTCCTTCATGAATCATGCACTTCAAGGCCAAGAAAATAAGCAAAGGCCATATTATGCTCTAGGCTGAGAAGATGATAGAATGGTTTGTGGAAAGGAACACACTGCTTTCTGCCACACAGCACAATTTCCCTGGGATGAGAGGCCAGGAGACAATAATGTTGGGGCCTCTTTACTGCTAATAAATCAGACTGGCAGCCTATGTCTAAGTAATATGAATTCTGTACGGTACAACCCAACTTGGACCGCTCCAAGACTCCCAAGCTGAAGATGAGCAGACAGAAGCCCCAGCATCACACTGCCAGTACCTGTGCTCTAAACACAGCCTCAGACCATTTGGGTTTCTGTAAAACTAGACTTTTTATTGAATTTGTACAATACACTTACACTGGTTTGTTTTAAACCCAGGGTAGCAGGAATAAAGGCTCCTGTCTTTGTTGTAGACCTGAAAGTACAAGAAACCACTCACTTTTCAGATTAACTCTTCACTAGCTCAAATCAGTGTGTTAACAAAGCTTGTATTCTTAACTCTAATCATTGCCTTTTGGTTGTCATCATGCACATCCAGATTCTCACTCAAACCAACTGCCCCTAATGCCACCCTCTCTTTGGATCAGACTCTGCACCTACCACAAAGGGAATCATGCAGGGAGGAATATTCTGCAATAACATGCACATACATGACTGGTGTCAAAAAAGTGGCTGAAATCAGGATCTCTTTCCTCCTCCGGCTTTAGAGGCTGTAACTTAGGTTTCTTCCCTCTTTGGAGAGACTGAGCAGCAAGCCTTTTTCTTGTCAATGGTATCTGCAACAAAATAGCACTTGTGTTACATTAGGACCAAGTCAGGACTGATAGCTCTGTAGATGTGAATAAAAATCGGCTAAATAAAATGCCACTAGTGTCAAAAAACCCTATCTGACATTATCCGGCAATTTTAAGGTGTACAGGCATGATTCAATTGCTGGATTTCAGGACATAGGAAGAAAAAAAGGCTTCACAGATCACTTACCACCATTCCACAACGTACAGGGCGTGCGACAGAGCTTGGTGCCAACATCGCTGTCTATAGGAGATTTAAGTGTCAACACTAACCTTCGTTTCAGGATTACTATCAAATGGCAAAATGAAGCCCTATGTCTGTAGCTCAGGTTTTATGCTTAAATTTTATGTCTGAAACTCAGATCTAGGTTTATGTTGGAGTTGGTGACAACATTAATCTTGTCTCAATAAGGAGCTTTCACAGAAAATGTGTATCATCTCCCAGTTTGTGGGACTGGTTGCATGTGCTTGCTCTGTGTGTCAGTGGAAATATCTCTAAGTTTTGTTGCCCGTCTTTTCTGCGGTGTTTCTATTGTACAGTTAAGCCCTGGACACTAAGTGACGTGATGTGACTTCTCTCTCATCCCCAGAGCAAAAACTGGACCATGTTAGAAGCACGAACATCTAGTTTTACCAGTGATGCCTGGCACGTGTCTTAGTGCCAACAGCTGTCTCTCACTGAGGCATCACGGTCTCACAGCACAAATTTTAAATGTCCTTCCACACAGCATGTCTGAAGCTCTTTTCGTGAGAAATTTCGTGGTGGTGTGCGACGCAAATGTTATCACTGATTCTGCTTGAGAACAGAACATGGGCCACCCTCCCAAACTGGAGATGCTCTTTCACTACTATTCATAAATAACCTAAGCCTGCGGTGAGCGGCATAGACAAAGCATTTCTGGAGAGATTTACTCATTCCCAGAAAACCAGCTCCTCTACCACTCAACCAAGCAAAGCAGAAGAAAGACTACTGCAATCACCCATCAATCTGTAGATCATATTTCTGCAAGAAGTATCTTCTTGTTCCTTATAAAGGGCCAACTCCTCCTGGTGCATTCATGTTTCAGTTTTTCAGTTGGGTTGGGCAAGGTAAACCAGCTGCACTTCCAAACTGCCAATAGCTGTCATGTTCCCACTTTCTCAAAGTTCCTCCTGAACGTGCATTTGTCTGTTTGCCTATATCTGATAAATACGGTCCATATTTTCTGTCACAGTATCATTCCATTTAAAAATGACTATAACTGTGTTTCCCTTTGCAAACATTTGTGTACTGTAATGAAAGTGCTCTACATTTTTAAAAACAGGTGAGCAGACATACTGAACATTAAAAATATGATAGACATATTGAACATTAAAAATATGAAAAATCCATAGGGATTAAATATTGATTTTATTTTTTAAAGATAAAATACAATGATGTTGCATTAAAATAATGCTATGTCATAGTTGTTACAGCTCTGATAGAAAAATAAACATCTCAATATACTACAGTGTCAACTCATTAATAAATATCAAAATAGAAGTTAGTAGTCAACTGAAATTAATAAACAGCTATAAAAGTATACTATTTTAAATAATAAAATATTCAGTATATTTCCAGACAAACAAAAGTAGTGATTTAGAAGTATCATTTAAAATGTAAAATGAACAGTAAGAAGTTAAAAATTTATTTATAACCTCTTCCATTACTAACATTCTCTATGCATAAAATCTAGAGGAAAAATTATTTATCTGTATATATTTATTTTACAAAAGGTAGTGTATGTTAAATAGAAAGTTAAAATTTGTAGTATTATTAATAGCTGTCACACCATTGCTAAATTAGACTCTTTAAAGTAGCTTTATTTTTTGAAGCAGTAGTAGGTAAAAGTGAAGAATATGTTAGCACAGTGAACTCATCCAACACTAGTGCCTTCCCAAAAGAATCTTTCATCTTTCAACATCTCATTTCAAAATAGAACTGAAACAATCCAAAGGCAATACAGGTATCAGGATGAAATGTTAGGATTCGGACAGATATGATTATTTTAACAAACACCAGACATTTTTATTGTTTTTTTCTAAGTAGGTACCATTTTTTTAAGAGTGTGTGCAGAAAAGGTAACAAAGAGAACATACAATCCAGAGCAGCATTTCTAAAGCTTAGGAGTCTACCAATTTTAGGGTTTTTTCTTTTCCTTTTTTTTTTCCCCCAGACAGGCCAACCATTCTGAGCTGGCTTGCACTCAGTGAAACCCCACTGAGCGCTCACTAGAGAAATGCATCCACGCTGCCTAATTTTAACTTTTTTTTTTCCTCCTCTCCACAAATTTCAGTTCTCTGTACGATCCATGAGATGTCTGTGCATGGGAGCAGTGTCAAGCTCATCATTTAGAAAGTACCGTCCTTCTTAACTGCTGCTCCATTTCTGCTTAGCAAAGAAATCTTTCTCCTCTCCTGCAAACAGCCGGAACGCTGAGCCAGAGCCGAGGAAGCATCACCCAGCGCTGACTCAGCGCAAATGCCTCTATGAGAAGTGCCCTTTCCCAGCTACAGCTGCTGGAGATCCTGGGGCTGGTGAGAAGTCAACGGGCAGATGCCCAGAGGCTTCCCAGAATCTTTAAAGGAGCTCTGCAGCACCCAGGTCTGCAGAACGCACTGGCACAGGCGGTCCCTTGCTACGTGACAGGCTATGTTCGTCGATGAGACGGGAAAAGCTCACGGTGCTGAGGGTGGCGTGTGGCCAAGCGCGCAGAACAGAAACTGCAGCACCTCTGCCAAGCCAGCCCGCCCCGAAGAGGGTTCCTGCCCGGACGAATGGAGACCCATGCTCTCCGAGCACCGTCTCTGTAGGGATGCTGTGGGGAACTGTAGGACACGTGGCGCCTGCTGAGGATGACGTCCCTTTTCAAGTCCCTGCGCTGGCAGCCCCTTGGATCTCTTGGCCTTGGGCATCACTAGGTCTTATGGCTACTTTAGGACTAAGGGTTGCCTGAAGCTGCTTCATGTGTTCGCTCCCACGACTTGCAAAACATATGCACGCTAAGCAGGAAACAAATATTACACGTGATCAGATTGGGAAAATTATTTTTTCCACTGCAGTCTAAAGAATGCTTTACATAGCAGGTTTTCATGACACCATAGAGAGGAAGAAAATAAATCCAGTTGAAAATAATGGATAAAATGTAAACTATGCCTATACAAATGTCCTTCCTTTTCAAGGTTCACTTTCAACATTCCTTGTGAACGTAAGGGAATTTCAGCTGGGCACAATGAAAATTCCTCGCATACCACGTGCACGTTTTCTGGATGAAACAGCTATTTTCCCACACACAATGTTATTAACGTACTCACGCTGCTTGGAAATAATCGATTCACAGTATTGCTTCATTTTAGAGTCTTTAAAAGAAATCTGAAGGGAAATATATGCTTTGTAATTGCATAAACATGTAATTTCCGAAACGCTGGACAAATAACCAGGGAAAGGTAAAAAAAGTGTGGTTAGAATTTGAAAATTATACATAAGGATTTTAACATTACTGAATCTGCTGCAAAAAGTCATGCACATGCTCTGTTTGTAGGAGAAAATTTAAAAACAACTCCCAAACCCGATGATGAGGTATAACAGCATCTTCCAGTATATCTTTGAGTCAAATTATTTGATTTTTTTCATTTTTTAAAGAAGCCTGGTATAAGAAGCTTTACTTAAGCAGTTTGGAACATTCTATTCTGAGGCTATATTTTTTTTCCCCCTATTTTTATGAGCATCTCTGACGCACAATACATTGAAAACTAATATGAACTAATTTGTCTTTAATATCTCCCATATTAAGCACTATAGGAAGCAGAGTCCTTCTGCAATCGCTGAGGAAATTCCTTGTGAATTACAGGCTGCTTTCTCATTTAAGGTCATGTGCTGAGGGAACACAGCTCCCTAAATAGTGAGGCTTTTGTTGGGCTATTCATCTCCTGCAGCAGCTCTTCTAAAAAACATGGTCAAAGGCAGAGGGAAACAAGTACCGAGCAAAGCCAGAGTTTCTCATGGATAGATTCCATCCCTCGAAACAAAGCCTCCTCCAAAGGATCCTGCTCTGTATAAGCTCCCCATGGGCCTTCTAAAAGCCTTGACCTGTCACATTAGCAGCAGCTTATTCTTTTTAACTAGCCTCCTCCACAATAAAGCAAAGCCATGAGGGAGATGCAAGAAAACCTTTTTTTACTTAGTTTTATTTTTTTTTCTTTAATTTTTTTTTTAACCTCAGGACAGCAAGCAGCTTACAGTGCAAGTTGTCCTGCAAGCCTGCTCTATTAGACAGAGCATTTTAAACCTTCAGGCAGGTGTCTGACAAGGAAATACTGGCTGCACCCCTCCGCAGGCAGCACTGTACCATCAGCTAAGCACTACAGAAGAAAAGTAGCAGCAGCGTGATGTGTCTGGACCATGGATGTTACAGCTCAAATCTTTCTTTCACCAAGAACCCAGCTCCACTGTCCCTCACTCACATAATTTAACTCCCTCTAACAGTGAAAAGCAATTCGTAAAGAAAAAACATAGCTGTTGCTTCAGTAAACGCTTCAAAGGCCACTACGGGAAATACAGTCCGAAGAATCTATTTTTGTTAAAAAAATATAATCACACTGTTCAAAAAAATATAATCACATCTTTTGTTATATACTCAGATATGGTCCCCTGACCTCGTAAATTTTTTGTTTGTTTGTTTGTTCTGTGAAGTGAAACAGATAAGCAGAGACTTTGTTTCCTACTCACTTAAAAATATTAATGAATTGTGACAAGGACAATAGCAGGTAAACCTTTATAAATCTTTTCTCTTTATCCCACTGAAACAAAATGTTTGGAATCTGTTAATTTACATAGGCAGAAAATGGTTCTAGGTGTTTTAGAAGAAAATGAAAGTTTAAAGTATACTTGACTTAACAGATTATAGAATTAATTTATACTTAAGACATTACAATTAAGCTATCACTAAAATCAGGGTCTGTGTCAGGAAAACCCTTTTCTTTAAATGAGATGCTCTTACTTCCATGGTAGAAAGCTCAGGGTTTACTTTGAAAGACTGCTTTAGAAACATTTAATAGTCCAGTTTACATTTTTTTAAAAAAAACAAACCCTAAAATCTAAAGCTTTAATGACAATTTAACGGAAGGCCCTTTGTCTCTGTATTAGTTTTCTCAATCCCACTTGATCCATCACTAAGAAACTGTGAACACTCACATAACATCTATCATTTTTTCTGCATCCTGCCTTAGCTTCACATGTATACTCAGATTTACAGAAAAAATCCAGAACAGGAAATACAAATATGTTCTAATTCCTAAAAACCGCATATAGAGGTCTTGTTTTGTTTCTGTAACCCTTATCTATGACAAGTACAGACCAATATTTAGTATCAGCAATTACTGTTGCTAAAATGATACACTGCACACTGTCTTCTGCGATGGTTTTTCTTTTTGCCAGCAAGATTTTAGTGCATTAGAAGTTGATCAGATCTTCGCAGCGTTCTGGCAGCTTAATGTTAGGAAATCAGGCTGTTGTCTGACTCTTCCAACTAGCATTTAACAATAACACATCTTCTACCACTACAGCCAGTTTCAGGGGTAAAAAAATGCTTCTGCTTGACGCTGTAGCTCAAATTCTGCTTTCAGATAAGCTTATATTGGTCCCACTGTGTTGAGAAGAGTTTTTGCCCATTTCTGAAGGCAGAATTTGATCTCACATTTATGAAGTCAATTAATGTGTTCTCTTGAGAAAGATAGTCCTGTTTTCCTCACCTTCTTCCAAATTGCAGCTTCTTTTTCACATCATACTGGACATATTTCTCAATGCACAGTCACAAAAACTAAGTGGTTATGTAAGAATTCAGAAAGGCTAATCCTGTCAACTGATTTACATAGAAAAAAGAACACGTGTAAAATCAGATTTATGTCTGACATCACACTAAAAGAACAAAGCCCTTATTTGGCAAAACACTGACATGTAGCTAGCAAACCAAACACAGCTCTGGTGTAATTTATCTTTTTGCAGTAGAGTTGATGCTGCTGACTCCAAAGGTGAAGTCAGCTGGCAGTGATCATCATGTAGACTGTGCTGTTGGACAGAGAAATTCTCTTGTTCTCTGCAGCCACTCAGTTTTCAAACACCTTAGAGTCTGTACAAAATTTTTTATGTTGAAACAAGTAAAAAAGCTAATAATTACACTTCAGCAGATATAAATTATTTTTAAGTGACATCACACATATATAAAACACTATACATATAATTTACCTCTGTGTGTGTGTGCACACATCTGTGTGTATACACACAACTACGCACCCGCAGCAGTTACTAAGCACTCATTGAATCCAGTCATTTTTATTAAGGAGAAAAAGCTAAGAGGCTAAAGCAGACAAATTAGTGGAATCTGTCAACTGAGAGAACTATAAAAGTACCATTGACTCTGTTTAAGAGCGTTTCAATAGTTTCGTCTATTGCTATAATATACAGCAATGTTAATATTTCAGTCACAGCTTTTGTCCATTCTCACAGAGCACATCAGTACTAGCTACATGTAGAGTGAGATCAGTGCTTTGTCAGACCAGTTCATATCTACATTCTAGGCCATAACTAAATAAATTAGAATATGCTAAAGTGCTACATCAACACTAACGTTCTTGGACAGTAGTAATGCACATCTCTCTTTCAAAAAAAAATTAAAAAAATAAAAACAGCAGCTATAGTTTCAAACATTGTCACATTATGTGAATATGCTTACATGTCACTTTGTTACAGTACTCAACAAAACACACGACAAAAAACCATACGGCGACAGTCAACAGACTCCAACAGAGTACAAAATGTAACTTTTCAAAAGTCGAGCATGATGGAAATAGACATTTGCAGAAAACACTGTCTTCAGAATTCACACTTGAAAGTTTCATTTAATCGTAACTTGCTGATGTCGATATTTATTTCCTCGGGTTTGTCACGCCTGTATGTTACTGTTCTTGTACAAACAGTAGGCAAAAACATCTTATCCTTGAAGGAGAAGATACAATTTTAATTAACAATTAGCTAACTTTTATATACAAGAAAAAGATTACTGAATAAGATGGCTCTGAAAGCAATTACCTTCTTCGTTGCAGATACTCTGTAATCGGCTGAAGATTTAACTTTATTGCTACTCCCCTGCAGAATTATCTGCCTGATGATAAGCACAACAAGCAACCCGATCAGAAAGGTAACTATAAAGATTATGGAAAAGACTCTAAAGTAGCTTCGTCCAGAGAAACATTCTGCAATAAAAGGAAAACACAAGTGTAAAGCCTAATGGAGGGAATAGGCATATCCTTCAAAACCAGGTATCACAGTGCCCCATAAATGTAACAAGAGCCTGACAAAAGTTAAGGGAAAATAACTTAAGGGAAAATAACCTAAGGGAAGCTAAGGGGAAAAGTTGCCCTGTGCAAGCTTTGAAAGTGGGGCATAGCATAAAAGCTAATTCTGATTGAGATCCACTGTAGAAAAAGGGTGAAACTATTAGTCCTTTGGTCTACAGAACTAAGACTCAAGCTTCAGTGTGTTGGCCACCATAAATTTGCTCTAAGCCAGTGGAGGATGAAGCGTTAGAGATGTAGAGGGCCAAGACAGTTTAATGTTCACAGGATCACAGGGCAGATCATCGGCAAAGTGCGAAAGAAAATGTGGTTTATTGAATTCTTGTGCAGTGCTTTCCTCACCAGGAGAGCTCTCTCTCAAAATAAGTTTTCTTTAATTGACTAAAGTTATGAGAAAAAGTATTCACAGTTAGTTTCCTCATATATGGATAACTGCAAGATAAAAAGACATACAAAAATGTGACAAAAGGTAACAGTTTACCTGCATTTTATTCAGTATGGACTGAATAAGTTTTACAAGATTTTATTTAAAAATTTATTCTTCCACAGCCCTCATAACTGTGCAGTTTTTTATACTTGAAAGGAATACTTAAACATTACTGAATATGAGGTAAGCATTCTACTTCATTCTTCCCCATTTCTGGTCATGTCAAATAATGTAAACATATCCAAAATAATAAAACATACAGATGCCATAACAGATTTTTATCAATATTTCTTTTAGCACTGCTCAGGAAGGATTCATTATTATTAGATGTGACTTCTCAAGGAGCTGGGAAATCTGATTTAGCAATGCTTGCCAATCACATTTCCTGTTATTATTTATCTTTTATTTTCCCTGAACCTAAGAGTGATTTTCTTCTTGCTGGATTTCTTTGTTATTGTAATAGTATGACACTTCTGATAGGCATTGTAACAGCCGTGAATTCAATTATTAATCCCAACAGAGTTTTAACTCTTATTAAAATTACTTAGAAAATGTTACATACCTGAAGTTTGGTCAATATAATGCAGCAGGTAAGCGCACGAGGTTGTGCACTGGTCAAGTTTTTCTTGAGATGCATTGTTAGAATGATGGCACTGAACACAATTCCTGTAAAATAGAAGTGTAATTAAAAACCTATGTATTTCTCTGCACTCCCCTTAAAGAGATTGTATCAATGGGCTGACGTATCGCTTGCACATAATGCTTTCCTGTTGTTAGTAAAAACATTGCGACATTTATTTATTTTTTTCTGAAATGTGATGCCTCTCTCAGCATTTTATCCCTGTGATGCTTCTCAGAACGAACTAGTCAGAAGCCATAAAGTAAAACATGTCTTTGGCTTTGAGCCACATTCATCTGGCCCCTGCTCCGCATTTTGTAATGCGAGTTTTTCAGGCGTTTAGCTCAAGGTTCAGTACCCCTTCTTCAGCTCTCAGCCTCCAGTTCAGATCTACTATCTCCTAATCCATCAACCTCATTGGGTTGCCTGCTGAAGGGCAGAGATAGGTGTAGGAAACAGAGCTTTGTTAATAATTTTTCAGATGCTATGTTAAGACAAAGCCATGTAAGTTCCCACTGCTGGGCAGTTCGAGGGTCGGCAGCACGGCAGGAGGCACCGCTGTCAGTCCCACCATCTTCACTGCATGGCTCTGCACAAGACTGACATCACAAGTGGTCCTGCAAAACCCCCGCTGAATTTTTAATGCAGCTATGCCATCTTCTAAATTTATCAAAGGCACAGATTTCACAGTGACTTTGAGCAAGCGCAAGCCAGCGAGCTAACTGCATTTTATCTAGTATAGACTTAGCAGTCATCTTTTCTGACATGGCCCAGTTTGGGTCTCCAGCACATTCAGCAGGTGAGTTATAGTTCTAGTGAATACAAATAAACAACAATTCTGGTTTGATCCCAACTCCCTTTCCAACAAAAGGCTGATCTCTCGCCCTCTCCACCACAGCGGGATGCAGAACACTACGTGTGCTGATGGGAGGGCACAGAAGGGCCATGTCCAAACCAGCACCCCTCAGCCTGCCACTGAGAGCTTGGTCTAGCTTCTCTCCAACTTGGGCTGTTTATTTCGACCTCCACACTGTCCCTTCCTTTACATGGCCAAGGAAAAACAACGTGCTTTAAAACCAGCATGACAAAGCCCAAGTGGTTTAAACCTGAGTAACAGAATGTTGTTGTCTGGGTAAGACCAGCTCTGCTCTGCTCACCACTGGCAGTGGTGATGCTCAGGTGCTGCTCTTGTTCCACACCTCCTTCTTCCAGCTGTGAAGAACACAGAGTGTGCAAACACAAACTGGGAGAATATTATTGGACTTGGTGGCATTCAAGAGTAGGATCTACTGTTCGTTTTTAAAAATCCAAATCTACGGACTTTATTTCCTACCCAGAATTTTTCATATCAAGAACCACCTTTTAATAAATGCTTGAAAAAACAGCACTGATAGGACACACCTCCTTGACTTCAGAAAACTGAAAATTGGGCACAAGATTAGTGAATACAGATGTGGACATGCAATTCTCTTAATTGCCATTGTGAGCGCCTTGGCTACATAGAGGAAAGTCTCAGGTATGAATTGCTTCAATGTCTTACAAATAGCTAAGAAATACAGCACACATCTAGTCAAGTCCAGCACAAGAAACGTACCAGTTTTCTTCACAGGCTTTGTTACAAGCAGGGCAATATTCACACAAACGGCCAAAGCTTCTTGGATCAGTGCACTCACACTTTCCACAGACACAGTTTCCTCTTCCACTGCAGATCTGTCCCTTTGAATCCAGGCAGTGCTTTGCCAATTGTAATGAGCACTGGCAACGGTCACCTTCCCAGCCAGCAAAACATTTGCATTTACCAGCTTCACATTCACCATTACCTGCAACACCAGATAGTCCTCAGTACATACACTTTTATGAGAACACAGAAAGTCAATTTTTGTACGCATATGCTTGTATTGTTGGTGCTTTACCTTAAACAGAGCTAATTTAGACCATGGCTTGCTAGTTAGTTTTTAAGCTAACAGCTTGGGCTGAAATTACCAGCATGATATGTACTTATGGTTGCTGTCTGTTTTGTTAAATTGTGCAAAAGCTGCTACCATGATGTCATCCTAAAACCTTTTACTAGAATTTTTCCCTCTTGACTTGGATCAAAGCAGTGGGGATTAAAAATTACACAATGATATGGGAAAAAGCCTTCAGGCAAACTAAACAAACTTCTCTTTAGCAAGAAAGCATTCAATTCAAATAAATAGCAAGATTCAGTGGAGGAAGGAGTATCAAGTTCCTGCACACATGACAGTTTTTTGTTTTTTTAATTTTCTTTTCAGAAGCACACATGATGGCACTGCTTTTCTAAAGGACAGGTGCCTGAGCTGGACAGGTGGGTAAGCTGTGCTTATGAACTGTAGGTTGTTTACTAAGAACTTAAAATGCACAGCCTCAAGGATTCAAAGGCCACCAGAAAACCTCTGGCGGCCTTTACAACTTTCCAGGCAAAGTTGTGGGAGCCTTAGAGTCAAATCCGTGTGTTTTCCATGTTGTAGCACATTAAGGCAGGTGTACAAGTGACATGTTGATAATGTTTAGCCTCATTTTTACAGTGTGTGAAAGCACTGCTAGGAAATATTGAAATAGAATCATAGAATGTTTGGGGTTGGAAGGGACCTCCAGAGATCATCCAGTCCAACCCCCTGCCAGAGCAGGATCCCCCAGGGCAGCCACACAGGAACGTGTCCAGGTGGGTTTGAAAGTCTCCAGAGCAGGAGACTCCACACCCTCTCCGGGCAGCCTGGGCCAGGGCTCCAGCACCCGCACAGTAAAGAAGTTTCTCCTCATGTTCTAACTTAAACCCATTATTTCTTGTTCTAATGCTGGGCACCACTGAGAAGAGATTGTCCGTTGGAGAGCTTATGAAGCACAAGGAGGTTTAGCAAATCTCACGAGGTCTCCTCAGCTATGCCTCAGCAGTAGCTAAGTTTCACACAGACTGCGATGGCTCTTCTTGTGCTCCAGGGTTCCACAGGGCAGCTGCAGGGAACCAGTCCCATCTGATGGACACGATCCCCTGAAAGGGAGTGAGGCCAAGGCACAGGCTGCCCCATTTTTTGCCCATGCTGGGCAAAACGGAGCAGGGAGAGGGATCATAGGAGCCATTAGAGCAAGGCTTGGCACTGGAAAGCATCCCATGAAGAGGCTCAGCTGTGGCCCTGGGTGGCGGTTACCTTGTGGTACCCAGGGGCAGGACCCCATCACGGGTGACAGACTCCAACACTTCGTAGACAAAGATGTCCCTGTCTGCACTGCCAGCCAAGGCACCGCACCTCAGGCTTTAGGAGTTTGTACATTTGAAAGGTCTGCTTACGGTTAAGAAGTAATAAATTTACAAAGTGAAAGAGAAGAAGAGTGAGAAGGTGAACTGTAAATCCTTGTGTTGAAATGAAGTATTTAAACAATTAAGTAGCATTATTTCTCTTCATTTCATGTAAAGTTCACATTCACCAGCAGAGCAAAACGAAAACTTTAGTAAAGTTCACAGTGTTACTCTCAATTTATCCAAGTGCGATCAAAAAAATTGGTCCCTCGAGTCACATATTGGTCAGTATAAAGGGAAATGAAAAGATGCAGGGCAGTAATATGGATTTTAAAATATTTAATTAGTTTTCAGGGGAAAAAAATCTCAGAGACACTGATTCAATCCCATTTTTCCTTAATAACATTAACTTATAGGTACACATTTTGTATTTTGCTCATATGTAATTTTCATTTGCATGCTTTCCTAAAAAACCATAAAGTAGGCTACAAAAAGAGTAAGAATTTCTAGAAACTCTCCCTGTTTATGTTATGCTCTCCTTTTTGGAGCAATTTTTTTGAACAGTGTTAACATATATCTCAGTATTTGAAATCAAGTCTCACTGTATGTCTCATAAGACTCATTTAGGGTATTAGAAAGTCAGAAGTGCATCTGGAAGTTATGATTTCTCCTAATCTCTTAGTATCTCATATTCTCATTATGCTCAAACATATTAACTTACTTTCTGGGACAATGTTACTGCTTTATTTATGATATCAGTATCCCTGGGTCTGAAGAAGTTTGAGATTTGAATCTTAACATAGCTAGGCTTAGAAAAAACTCAATAAACCCCCCCCAAAAGCAGTGCTGAAGCTCAGAAAACAGCGCATACCTCTGTTGTGAAGAAAGCCCAGAAACATGAATTCCTACCAGGCTGCTCAGGACATTTCACACTAATTCTGCACACATAATTCTTGTACTTGACAGCTTTATATCATCGCTTTTAGCTGCATCATGTACATTGGCTTCAGAAACCAAAACAAATTCAAAAAACCCCACAAATACAGACATAAACTTCGTCGCTTACCAGAACATAAGATCCCCTGGTGATATGGGCAGGAAAAATCATCCATTTCACAGTACTTGCCATACACCTTGCCTAGCTTGTTTTTGTAGCAGAAACATTTTCCATCTATGCAATTTCCTTGACCACTGCAGATGGGCTGGTCCCGGTGTTGCCTGCACCTCTCAGAAAGAAGCGTATCTCTGTTAGAGCTACAGTTATTGTTACTGCAATGGGACTCTTTGCCATCTGGAAAAGTCTCATCAGCCCATACTCTTTTGTGCCTTGCGCTGTCTCCGTACTGACAGGCACAGCTTTTCTGCACATTAACGATGGCGGTTTCATTGAAACCAATAGGCTTAAGTATTGCATATTTTCTTCCTCCAGTTGAATCACATCCTTTCATTGTAATTGATACATTGAAAAGTACCTGAGAAGAAATAAGGATAGATTTTCCATCATTATTATTTTCTAGAAATTGCTTAAAAATTGTAATACATAAATAAAGCAGAACCTTCTGTTGTATATGAACATGCACTAGGTAATGGTAACAAAATACATGGTGGCCATTTGTCAAATATGGTATATTAGTAATGTCAGACATCACAAATACAGTTAAAATCTTAAGAATAGAAGACTGATACCAGTCTACTTTTCATGTTAAGAAAGTACAGTTGCAAAAGACAAGTTTAATACAAGTTAAATGGTAATAAAATTACCACCATCATCTTCCTGTTACCATTTACATTCTGTTATATTACAGAAATATTCTGATGATAATTGGGATTAGACTGAGCACGACAATACACAAACAGAAACAGAAATACTCTTTATAAAAAGAACCTATAAAGAACGTTCTTGCCTCAGAAAAGGTCTGTGTGAACAGAAACCTCACAGGTTTTTTTGTATGGCTCTATCCACTCCTACTAAAACACAGATATGTCTCAGACCTTAGTAGCAGCTTATTTTTCCCAATTCCTACAATGGAGATGGAGCAGGAGAGTCTTGCAGCTGTTGCTGTTGTCCCGAGCACACCAAGTGCTGCTTCAGAGTGGACGCAGTACCCATCTCCTGGCCATGTCATGGCCACCATCACAATGCCCAGGTCCTCACACCAGCGGTGCCCGCTGCAGCAGCAGCCCCTCTGGCTTTCCAGAGTCCTGGCTCAGGACCCTGGACCACATTGGTGGTGACTGCCATAGAGGTTGCATCACTCACTACCAAAACTCTTTCACAGCTCTGACACATAATTCCACTGGAGAGCAATGCATCTCATGATTGGTTTTTTATGCTGGTTTTTTTTTGACTGGCAGGCTTCTGACGGGGTATTTCCACTTCAGCTATTTAGCCTGCTGATGGAAAACAACTCTTCCTCACCTCCTCACAGAGAAAATACAACCAAGACAGAAAGAAGCCCAAGAGCAGCAAATACCTTTAACTCTTTACCACCAAACCCCCAAAGATCTGCAAACTAAGAAAAAAACAAAACAGAGAAAACTGATTACAAGGTTGAAACTACCCGCAAAGACTAAGGCCATTCATTTCTCATCAGTGCCTCCCCCTCCTGCTGCGCCCCCACATGAGAGCAGCCGAGCCCTCGGGGACAATGGTGGCTTTGTGGTGAGCGGGGCCGAGGCTGCCTACAGGGACAACGGGAGAAGAATGCTGCGCAGAAACATGCCCTTAACGTCGTACCGAGGGGGCACACGGGCTTTGTCCTGCCCTTTGCTTTTCTTCTTCTTGTTTCTCAGAAGCACCACTATGCACATATAACCCTCCCGTCGCCCGCACGCTCCGTGCATGAGACTTTTCCCCTTCGGTTAAGGGGGAAAAGCCTGGCGATGTAGTAATTAATTAATTAATTCCCATGGCAGGTGCGCATCACGTGGGCAGGACAGGCTGCAGCTAGAGAACGTGCTTTTTATTCAACACAGAGTCCTGCTAGAAAGCATCATCTTCAGGTACACCACAGGAGCGGAGGAATGGCAGGGAGACGGGAGGGAAGGGAAAATCACATCTTGTGCACAAGTCATGAAATTTGATGGGTCTGAACACAGAAGCAGAAAAATTTAACATACTGAGACTAAATAATGACAACACCACGAACACTGACGCTCGCTAATAGCCAAAGTTCGTTTTGCAACCTGAAGAGGCCGTAGGATTCTTCCAGAATATAATACACTTTGTGTTTTGGTAAGAAAAGGAAGGAAGAAGGATTAGACAATGCAAGGAATGTGAGAATTAAGGAAAAGCATTTTGCCTGTAAACAAATACTGAAAGGAGGATTTACGGTTAAAGTAAATTAATCTCTTGAGGATGGCTCATTTTCAACAGAAATAGAGGTTTAGGACCACATGCAATCTTTTACAATCAACTCGCTTGGCTTTTTATTAAAAAGAAACAGATATAAATATTTTTCTTTTCATTAAACAGAACAAATTCCAGCCCTGTTCCTTATGACATGCACAGGGAACAACACTGGAGAAGAGATGAGTTAAGAAGAAAAACAGCAAATCTCCCTTAAACTGTAGAAGCTAATCAGCAGCAAGTCATGCAGACAAAATTCAGAAGAGGATAAAATACATCTAAATAATGTATTTAAAATTCACATATTTAATCTACGCACAGACACAAGTAAAACCACACCAGCTGAGACATATGTACATGTCAAGAAGGAAAGAACTCCTTGACCCTGCTCTCCAGAAATACAGACCTCTTCCTGGCAAGCTAAATTAATTACCCTACTAGTCCAAGCAATTAAATAAATATCTCAAAGGCACAGAGAAGTTGTTCTGGGAAGAAAATCACGTTCTCTACATTTGCCAGACATCTTCCCCCACATTTTCACCGTGCATGATGCTCCAGTCTTACAATCTGTTTCATTCAGTAGATGGCACCGATCCAAATAAGGATAAATCATTTTATTAATTTGATTTATAAAATAAACTAACTATCCACAATCCTGATTGTGCATGAAGACTACTAGAAAAAGGAGAGGGAAAGGTAGTGTCTAGTATAGACCCAAGGAACACAAATTCCAGTGATTCTTTTCCACAGGCTGATTATCTTTCAACCTCTTTATATACAGATTTCATCACAATGAACACGGCCATTGTGCCCAGTGAATGACAAAGAAGGAGAGTTCTAACGGACGTTAGCTTTCAGGAAAAGCTCTGAGCCTTAGTTCCACAAGATTAGTGAGAATTAAAATAAGATTCAGAAAAAATAAAACCAGAGAATAATAGAGAGTCTGTGATCATTAATCACATAAATCCATTTTCAGTTTAAGTAAATCCCTAGAAGATTTCACACCATTGAAACCCAAGCAAACAGAAAAATAAGTATTCCAGTTCTTTGAAGAATAAGAAATATCAACATACTTCTTCATTATATCCCACATTTTTACATCCTTCCATGCCAGTTTTTTTACTTCCATCAGGACAGATTGCAGTGATATTGAAATGAAGACCTTGGATCTGGTTATCCACTTGAATTTTCACTTCAGAGATTAGTTTCTGTAACCAGAAAACAAGTTTTAGTTGTGTTGCATCTCAACATACAACGTGTGTTACTGAGTAACACCAAGTACGGCTACTATGTCTGACGAAAAACGAAGAAAGCTGGTCTGTGTGAATAAAGGAATGAATTAAAGCATTGTTTCCCATATAAAGACCTGATTACATTCCAAATATACACAACCAGTGAACTGGTAATTCTGATAAAGAGGATTACGTTTTCCAGATAAAAACGTTCTCAGCTTTTCTAAAATGGTTTTGAGACTGTATTTTTCGCAATTTGAAAATCATTCTAACAACCGTGCATGACAAAAAACACTTATTGTTTGAGAGACTACACCGCCTTTTAGCCACACATTTAAAACAAAACAGTAAACATACATACAACTATTGTTATCCAGCAGAAAAGGTTTCTTAATTGACACTTTATAAACTTCTGCTATTTTGCATCTGCCTTGGAAAAGTTTTCTTTGAACAAATCTTAAGGTGATCTAAAGGCTATTGGGATTATTCTCACTGATTTATTTATTGGTAAGCTAGGACTGCACAAGTCAATAACTGTTTGATTCCCATTAGGGTTTTTTCAAGTATAAAATAATAAAAAAGCCAGCTACTTTGTAACTTGTATTTACTGCACACTCTAAAATCCTACTTCCTTCCAAGAAGGAATATTGCTTCTTGACCTTTTAAAAATGTATTAAAGCTCTGCACAAACCTATGACCTGAAAAGTGCATGAAGAGATTATTAAAATTCCTGGCATATTACTATTAAAAAAATAGGTTAGTGGGATATTTTTACTCCTACAAATGGAAGTGCCATTATATGAATTTGAATACATGTTTATCTTAGTAACTTTCTGAAAGTTGGTGACTCATCTTTGGCTTTTTAGCCAGGGATTTTCAGCTAGGGTTTTCCATAACTAAGCCTCAGGTTTCCCTGCCTAGAACAAGAGTGCAATAGGCCCACTGTCATCGAACATCAACACTAAATTTATTTTCTTATCTCAGTACTTTTGCTTTCAAGAAAGTAAAACACTCAAGCTTTGTTCACTGTGTGTTTGCATGTTACAAGCCTCTAAAGCTATGATAAAAATCTCAAAGTATCAAATCCAGCAAAGTTTAGGATGGGAAGAAGATGCTGTCTAAAAAATGAAAATAAGGCAAGAGCAAACTGGGCGTGGCTGGAGCAGGAAAGTCCCACAGAATCTTCCACTGAATTAAATAATTACTTCGTGAATTTTCGTTTCCTCTCCTTGAATGTTTGCCCTGCACTGTCCTCTAAAAACCAGGATAGAGTTTAGCATGGACAATGGAAAAGTGGCATACAAAGGGACCACGATCTTCAACATTTTTTGTTAGCAATTTCCTGCAAGTTTCCATAATTAAAATGGGACTTCTTGATTTTGTAAGAGAAATACAATAACAGTGAGAACTTCTCTGCAATGTGACTACACCTAACCTCCTCTGCTTTTGAGCGTTGTCCTCTTCTGTACAATGTTTCCAACATGGCAGTAAGAAAAACGTGCAGAAACCCCCACTACTGACTACAAACAGACGTGGGGCTTGGCCCTTCATTGCAGCCAATTTGTTAAAAGCAAATAGCCTGATTTAGATGTTTAACCTAGTACAATGGATAATTTCAGCCTCCCATTCCAACTAATTAAAAATAACGTGATATCTTGCATATGGCTTTGTAACTACTTTTTTTTAAACTTTTGTAACTTGCATGTTTGTGTAACTTGCACACCTTAACAGTATTCAACCATCTAACCCATCATGTTCATTTTGATGCTGCTCTATGGGCTCCCTGTGCTCTAGGACATCAAATCTATGCTACCTGGTTTAATTTTCAAAGCTGTTTGTGCCCCCTCTTACAAGGCTACCTTTCATTCATTATCAAGATGCCAATATTCACCTTCAAGCTGCCATTCCCTGTCCATCATTTGTGAAAAATGACTTTATGCTCTTTCCCATACTATTAATTTCTCTTTCCCGTAATATTACTTTCAGCTGAGAACTCCGTGTGAGAGTTCACAAAGCCATTTTCATTGTTCTCTCCCAAATCCCTACAGAAACTCTTCTTCACTGCCATGCCTCAAAATCCCAAGTCATTACACTGCTTTGCGCAGTATAAACCCTGCTTTTCACAATATCCACTGTTGTTAAACTACCTTGTAAAATCTCATCTGTTGTCAATTTTCTAAGAATTATGCTGCAAAACCCTCCAGATACTTCACTACCTTTTTGCTCTGAATTTAAATGGTGCCTAGACAGTGGTGCCTGGTCTTTTAACTAAAGATCTGAGACGCCAAAATTCAAATTAGTTAGACATTTCTTTTGAAGTTACATGGTAAAAGGCACAGAGACTCAAGGAGCACATTTAGGAGCACCCTTAGAAAAGAAAAGCTGCTAGATTCTGGCTTTGAGACCCTGACAACGTGACAATTTGAGAGCCACCACAGGATAGTGTCACCCACCAATCTGGACATTCAGAGAAGTAGGGAACTTATCTTTGCGGACTTCAGATAGGAGCCAAGATCTGCGAAATTCCAACTTTAGGCTATGAAAGGTAAAAAATCCCTGTACAAATAAGGCATAAAACATCGTCCCTCTGAACATACCTGATAGGCTTCTACCACCAAATCATTGAGATTTGCTGCTTGTGATTCTATCTGTCTTGCAACAGTACCAGGCAACAGAGGTAACAGATCCTATGAAAAATAGAGTCATTTATCCACAGTTTTAATGTTTAACAGAAATATTGTGCTTTCAAAACTGGAAAAAGAAATCGGGTTTCTAACCTACTTTATACCAATGGAACTGGCTTCCTTGAACTGCAAAAATAACATTGATGTTATTGTCAATCAATTTTTCAGAGAGCTGCCCAAGAGATGGATGTTCCTGCAAAATACAACAGAAAAGAGAAGACTGCAGATTAGTAGAGAAAAAGCTTATATTTCACATCTGACACAAAACAAGATTCTAAAATCACCCCAATCCTTATTTCTAAATGTATAGAGAAATGCTACACCAACATCTGAAAGAAGGTGGGACCAACCAAATAAACAGATCGTGACAACAGAAGTCATCAGGGCATCAGCCAGCCTGTGACAGGCTTATCTGTGGCCATCTATGCAGGGGTGCTGCACAGTGGGAGGACAAATTCATACAGTACTATTTTGTTTGTGTTTTTTTTTCCTGATGCTTAAGAAATACGGATATGATGCTGTTCATGGTCCATCTAGAAGAATAACAAGATTCCTGAGAATGAAAGGTGGGTTCTTGTGCAGAAGTCAGGAAGAAAATACAGCATGGGGGTACTGAGATGAGGAATGCTTTTCAGAACATCAAAGGAGTAATGAAAAGTTTGTTTCTCAGAAATGCATTGTGGCACTAGGCATTGGACACATCAGCTAAGCACAGCCATTGAATGACACTCTATAAGAGTCCGTGTTCTGCACATTTCTTACCTACAGCTGAGAGCTTTCTCCTGCTCTGCATGTCCAAGCCCTGCCTTAGAAGCAACGCCTCCAGTCCTCACCACAACGACCTCTTACCTTTTCTTAACCACACTTGTGCTTGAAGAAGGTAACACAAGTTTCATGCATCTCTCAGGAGTGACATTGCTCTCTTTGGTGAAGCACCTATGTTGACATGTCCTGTGTCAGCGACTTCCTTGAGAGCACTTGCAAGTGCTCTCTAACCGGGACACCTGCCCTTCTACAATTCCCATTGAGAGATGTGACACAGATTTGAGAAGAAGAGGTGTGTTGCTATCTCTTCACCCCAGACCTGGGGAAGCACAAGGTGTCTGTGGTCCCAGTGAGCTTTGTACACCTGCGCTATGTGAGATCACTCCAGCTCCAGTACTCTAAAACAAACTGTATCTGAAAGTTACTGCTTACTTACCATACACCTGTGAATACTTCTCAAGAACTAAATTCAACACTTAAAATTCCTAACCAAACATGGAGAAGCAGCTGGGGTCTTGGCTTGTGTTTCCCCTCACAGAGATTTCATTGGGACACCTCTACTTATGTCAGGTTTTTCAACCTTTTTCTCCCATATACTTCTGCTGTCTTTCTGATATTGTTCACCATCTGCCCCACCTTGTCTCCCTCTTGTACAAACACACTGTGTTTCCCTGCACAATTAATTTCTCCTCAGACTGCTACTTGTCACTCAAGGCACCCTGCAGGTCAACTACTCTCCTAACAGTAATCTGAATGCCAAGACAGCTGAGACAAAGCTATGCAAGGGAACAAAATCCATTCTACTCCATATTGCACCATTATAAAGAGCCTTGTATAAAAAGAACAAAGGAGTTTCTTGCCGCAGTTTGATCTTAGCCAGGGTCAACGCCTCTCTCACCTCTTCTACCCTTTGGTAAGAGTTTATATCCCTTATGATAAGTGATGAAAGGCAGGTAACACAGCAATAAATGGGCCTTCTTACAGCTCCAGCTGCAGAGTGTGCCATATGTGAGGGTCCAGTGACCATGGATTCCCACTACACAGCATTGGTGGGTGAACTGCAGCAGCAGTGGCTTTGTTGCCATTTTCAGGAGCCTTCCATAACCACAGAGCACAGTGGCGGGACCTCCACTGTGCTGCACAACCCTACAGGCCCCATGCAACTGGCTGGCAGATCACAGGTCCGAGCACACAGGGGAGTGAAGCCAGATGTTCTGCAAACACCTCCCGCACTGTAAATGTGTGAATCACAAGGGCAGTATGGAGAGGTTGTGAGATGATGGTCAAATAAGTCAGTCTTCCTGCTTAACACGTGATATTAGACACATCAGAATTCCAGGGGAGTGGAAAACCACTGCAACTCATAGTAGAACTCTGGGATCAGTGGTATCACAACAGGCTTCTGGGCCTCATGAAAAAAAGTGATTCTGAAGGAGCTTACTGAAGTCAAGAGATGACCCGCACAGATGTGCGAGAGTTGCAGGGGCTGGATCCCCAAGCTGCCTAGTCTGCTTGCAGGAAAAGCTGAACTCTCATCTACTTGTCAGCTCTATCTCACTAGTGTCCAGCTTGGTTAGTAGTACATTCAAGTCTCACTTCAGATTAGAAAGATTTTTTTTTCTTTTTATAAGAAGGTTGTGTAAGAAAAGAACCATTGCAGACTCACTCTGTTTTTTGGCTTTAGCATGTAAAGAGGTGACATAAGGAACTGCTGGTCACTCATGGAGCCCGACTTTACTTGCCATGAAAATCTTGCAGTACTTGATGTATTTTTACACTATCTCTTCCCACTGCTACTCAGGCAAATGTACTTGCATTTGAGATCATCTTTCTTCCCCCAATTACATCATTCATTTTATTATTTTAACCTGCTGTGTTAAGCTAAAAAGATAACTAACAGAGTTGTTAAGTATTTCAGAAAGGGAGTTAACCAAGCACAGATCTAATTAAAATGGACTAGATTCTTTTCCTGTCTTAACGCTTTTTCACTGACCTCTGCATGACTGCTTAGCAAAAGTTAGAAGGAACAAGGCAGGAAAGTGACTAACTGGAAATATTTCTGATGTGGAGGCTAAGCTTACAAAAATAAATAAAGCACAGACCTCTTAACTGGCACAAGGAGGAAATAAAAATATGCCAAATTGTAATCTTTTCAAGAGTATCAGAAGCTAAGAGTCAAAGTAGGAAATTAATGTGATTGCAGATGGCTCTCTAATTTAGTGTAGCACAAAAAAAATTGCATTGACAAGGAAAAAAAAGCAAAACCACATTTCATACGATTTATTTTTTAAAAAGTTGACAGCCTTTCATGACATTTCACTTAAACATAAAATAGTCCTTTTTTCTACCCGTGATTTTAGTTATTCATATGGATCTCTATGACTAAAATAATCACATACACCACTGAGAAGACAAAAAGCAGGAAATCTGTATACTCACCTTTACAGTCAGTCTTATGTTATCATGCCAGATCTACTTGAGAAAATAACTAATACTCAGACAGGTTTCTATTCTATCCCTTTTCTATTACCAGGGGCATATCCATTGTTTTATGTGGGCATGCAGGAATTAGCCCTCAATTGAAAAAAGTAAAAAAAAAAGGGCTAGCAGCCAGAAAACACATGGGCCAGAACAAGACACCATGGATCTATGCATCTTTCAGGGTTATTTCATCTGGGTGGTAAAAAGTCATTTCATAAAAGGCATCGAGAGCAATAATCATGGATATTTCTTATTCTGTATGGGACAGTAAATTCATGACCTCTCAGACCAGAATCCAGAATATCGGTTAAAGCATTTTCTTTAGTCAACCACCAATCTACCATAGTTGTTTAGAAACGGATTCATTAACTGTATCTGTATTTTATAATGGTGAGGTTTTCCAGCTGCAATAGAAGTTAATTTCTCAAATTTGACAGAAAAATACAGGGGTTTTGTTTTGTTTGTTGGTGTGGTTTTTTTTTTCTGAAACAGCCAGTATCTTTATTACCAAAGGAATCCTGAACAGCAGAAACATATTTGTACCTTCAGCAATTGTTTAATAAGCAGAGCAAAGCTCCTCTCGTTTATAGCACTGCAACTAGGGAAGAAAAATAGAGATAGGGACACCACAACCTCTAAGTATACCTTGCTTTGGGAAAAGAAAGTTTCAGGATTATTTGCTTTAAGTAGAATAAAGGAAGGGGTAGTTTTAATCCCAGGGACACCGTAGAAATACTGAAACTGAACAAACCAGCTAGAGGAAAATAAATAACCCTGATATCTGCGAGGGAATATCCAAGAGGTGAAAGAGGGAGTATACGAATGTAAGAACATCAGATAATCGGAAATCCAAACAACCTTCCTGTTAGCACACGCTCAGCTCCCTCCTCCGCTCGGCAAGGTCCCGAACACCCACCGATTCCCAGAAACCTCCCATATTTCACCATCACACACTGTATGGCGGCAACTCCTGCTGCCCCACCATCCTTGTAAACACCAGTGGTTGGGATTAAATTCAGATCTAGCCTATCTGACACGTAGCCTTCCCTGGCTTCACTAGCACATTGCTGGCTTGGGCTGAACACAGGCTACATATTGAAGTGCTGGTAGCACTGAGAAGAAAACTGCTGTGTGCTCCAATGACAACACAGTTCATATTTCTGTTTTCTGGCAATTACATGGCAATTAAGTAGTGATTCATGTTTCTTAAATAAATGATTCATATTTAATTAAGGAAATAGCCAAAGCAATTAAAAACCCCACAAACCTTAGAAGAAAAATGCCTGTCTTTAATCACTCGTGACTACTTTATACATTCCTACAAAATTATTTTGAAATCTAAAAATATCTGCTGAAGGAGTACTATTTTGCAACAGTAGATCTGATGCAACTCCTTGCACAGGTATGTATTGCCACGCATGGTTTGATGCTGTGAGACTCAAATGTATTTAACACTGCCTTACCACAGCAAAGTTTTGCAGCACAGGAATATTTTCTAGTCCGGCACGGTCGAATTAGCTCCTCACTGTTGTGCGTCTTCTGTTTTACTCTAGTAAGCCTTTTTGATCAATGCAACTGTGCATCTTCTGACCATAAAGCACGACCATTACCTTTGTCTCGTTAGAGGATCATGCACTAAGAATTGCTCATCATTACAAAATGGTAAGAAAAAAACCCATCAAACCCAGTAATATTCTCCTCTGCTGTGTCTCAGACTCCAAAATACTTCTCCTAAACAAAACCAATGCCATTATTTCCAGGTGACTGGTTCCTGATTTCACAACTTGTCTACCTGGAAAAATACTATTCTAGTACCTGAAATAAAAGCAATGATTTGACAGCGATCTGAAAACCTCCTTTATGCAGTTTTACTCTGCTTCTCTGAAGGCAGAATCTATGACATATACCTTACCATACTCGTAGCTTTGATGTACACATTATCTTTCAAATGACAGTTTCCATCATGGGGAATTACAATCCCTGCTAATTTACTGTCAAGGGCCAGATGGGAAGTTTGATCTGTCATCACCAGAAGCAGTCGCTTTGCTTCTTTACGCCATCCAATATGGCTCTAAAAAGAAAACAAAATTAAGCATAAGTAAGCAGTAACTGCTTATTTTCTAAAATAATAAATAAAAAAATCAAAAATTAATGTGAAATTCTACTTTCAGATATTACACTGCTTAGAGGCAGTGAGTTTAAACCAGGTTATTTAAAGTACTTTGTGTGGAAATATTTATCATGTCCTACATCTGAAAACTACCCCTGCGAGTCAGAGAACTACTTACCACTTTCTTTGCGTTTTAAAGAAGGATTTCTCAAAATATATACAAATTATGCATTATATAGTGGTCTTGGGTAATACCTGCCTTGTCGTGTCAGTGTTACATACAAATGCAAATTCATTGCATTTGCAAAATTCTCTGGGATCCAAAAAGCATTAGAACCAATAAATATGCATTCATTTGTATTGGTACTTCGTGCCCTCTTCTCCTATTTTTACTTTGTATTTATTTACTTTATATTCTCATCATTCTGTAATTTCCTTCACCTACACAGTTTTCCAAAAAGAACACTGGCATCTGATCAACAAATCAATAAACTGAAATTCAAGTGTCTTCAAGCATCTGCAAACTGAGAAATTCCTAATTATACAGCAAAATACTAACTCTAGACACCATCTAAAGGGATTAATAGCAAAGTGGCATCCACAAGACTGAATTTAATGTGCTTTAGGAATTGAGTGATGTGAAGGAGGTAGCCGGGCAAGCTGGTATCTAAACTGGATTAGGTGCCAATTTGTATTTCTGTAACATTTATTTCCCTGCAAGGAATAAACAGCTGCTTTAAATCAAACTTCAGATGCACACATGAATCATCTCATGTTTTTTTTTCATTATTCCCACGCCCAATTATTAATTATTCCATCTTCTCCTTCACTAATTCCATTCTTCCTCATGTTTCCTCCTTCCTTGCTATCCCTTCCTACACCACTGTCTCATCTCTGTGATTTCCTTTAACACCGCCAGGTATCTTTCATCTCATGTGAAACGTGTATCTGCAATACAGTTAATACACTCAGCCAGGCTTCAGGACTTAATTCTCTGCCTTCTTTTCTTTGCTCTGCAAAGATGCATTTAGCTCCCTTCTCAGGCTCATTCCCTACTAGCTCTGAATGGGGATTAAGTATTTCATAATAGTAGGAATAATTTGGACAGAGGGGTGTGGTGTCTTTTCCAGCTTACACATTAGGCATCTATCTCCCTCAGACAATCCTGGACAGCATTCCCCTAAAGAAGGGGTATTTCAAGTTTTATTTATAAACAGGGTATATCTTAAATAATTCAAATTTTTCCTCTAGCACCATAGAAATTTCTTGCTCCTAGGAGTCTACCGTTTCACTTTGTTACCTCCTGCCTACATACATCAGAGCAACTAAAACTTTAAAGGAGCTTCGTGCCCTAACCTGCTACCTCTTGCAACAGGGATGTACTGGTTAAAGCAAGATGGAGCAAGCTATAAAGTTCTACTGCAGGCACAATGAGTGCACTTGAATATAAATTATGGTCGATATGAATTGCACATTGTTCTCATCCATTTTGGTTCACAATTCAGTTAGCAGGAAAGCCTCTTCATGCTCATGAATGTTTCCATTCTATTGTCTTTGGAAGCATATATTATTCTAGAGCTCACATGTCACAAATGTGGAATGTGTCCAATGAGAAACACTGAATTTTAAGGAATTTTTCCAAATAATTTTTCATAACAGCTGTGATCAGTGTCTATGAAGAGTGGCTTTTATATATCTGTTACAGAGCTCATCAAAACTTAAAAATAAAATTAGATCAAACTATTAACTTTTAGCATAGTTGGGATTACTTTTTGTCCTTGACTCATTCTACTGCTCAAGAAAAAAAAAAAGAAAGTGAAGATGGACAAGATAAAAGACTTGTCCTGACATCATGCCAATAGATGAGAAACCAAGCCTGTGATTTGGACAGGAGTTGAATTACTTTCTTATAGAGCATCAGCAAAGCCATCAATGAGCCAACTTCCAAAACTTCTGTTGCAGTACTATGCATAGAAGAAACACAAGATGCAAAATAGCCCTTCAGAGCAAACAAATTCTTAGTATTTAATATGCTTACAGCTTGGGAACTACTGATAAAAATCTTTTCCAACCTTTTCTGCATGGGAGAGATGTTGATGAAATTTTATCAATATACAAAAGTTAATTTTTAGTCGATTTGTATTGCTTTTAAATATAAATTCTTTAAAACTGAGATAACATTGAAGTGCATTTATTTTCCGTATCTCCATGAGCAAATATGTAACTGATCGTTCAGTTTTCAAACACATTCTTAAGTAGGAGAAATGTCAAATGGTGTGTCTTCACTTAGGAACACAAGGAGGGCTTTAATAATTTTTGCAACTAACTTTGTAATTGATTGAAATTAATATAAGTCTCTGTTCCAGCAGGAAGTTGCTTTCATCATCCATCCTATGTCAGTTAAAGCCAGAAGTTGAAGAACAGCATTAACCAATACTGAAAAATATTTCCTTATACTCTCCTTTTTCAGTTTCAATGGGAAACAGTGGAAAAGGAAGAACCGACATTTTGAATTCAGGAACACTGAGCACTGATGCACCTATACATATGTATCCCAGTGTCTGAACTACCATTTATTCTTTTGTTAATAAGCTCCTTACCTGGCACACAGCTGCTTGCAGCATCGCATCAAAACCCCCTTCAGGTGTATCAATATTCCCAGAAATTTTTTGTTTATTGACTGCATTTCTGAATTCTGCTATATTGTCAGTCAGGGATAGCACGTGAATATAACCGTGAGGAGGCATACAATCTAAATTATAATCACTGTAGGAAAAAAAGGAACAAAAGTCTAACACTTTCCATATTTTCCATTTGAAGGAGATACAGAATCATAGAATCATAGAATCATAGAACAATTCAGGTTGGAAAAAACCCTTGGAATCATCGAGTCCAACCATTAACCCTCTAACCCGTAAGATCCTGTTACAAATGAAGATGTATATATGCACAGTAAAAGAAATGAGAATAACTCCACATGAGATTAAGTTCAGTGTGATTTAGTTCTAACTTACTATGAAATATCTTTTTTCTTAATTTTATGGAAATGTATATAACTTAATAAAAATACATACGTAGTGTTTCTTTACAGAATGTGTGTGGGTGATGGTGTGATCTCAGATGGTGTATGAGCCCTTTTTGGAACATCTGTGCAATGGTTATCATTATCCCGAGAAAGGGCTCTCACTCCACTACATTAAGATCCTTTAATAGCTCAATACACAGGCTACTGGACCAAAATAAAAATGAAGCTCCTACATCCACTAGCAGTAAATTAATGTGCATAAAATTAATACTGAGATTAGTGACAGTTATTGTGACCTCATTAAAGGGATGGGAAACACCATTTTCAGTAACATCTTGGTTGTAAATGATACTTTTTCAAATCACAGGTAAGGGAGAAAGTATGAAGTTTGATGTGTGTATGCTAAAGACACAGCACTCGTACAGGTGGTTGCTCTGCAACCCATTTCTTTCAGTGGAATTTAGAGCACAAGCTGAAGGGCTCACCTGATTCAGAGCTCCTGACCAGGTTTCAGCTCAGTTTCTGTTGCATACAGTGTAAGCATCCAGACATTAGCCTGCCCGCCCCAACTCTATTTGCAGTCAATGAAGAGAAACTGGCAGTGCAAGGATTAATATCTCTGCTGATGTCTACTTTCAGGCCAAATGAATCATGTCCTAGAAGTGCTAATTGCAGTCTAGATGACTGCTTTATACATAGATACTTACATCTGTCTAATGAATTCCACTACTAGTGTCCAATTCAAAACCCAGTGAAATAAAAAAAAAGATACTGATAGACTTCACAGAACTTTGGCTCATGTCTTCCCAGGATCAGTTAAAATTCACTTTTCCAAGTATTGTGGTTTATATAGATTTGAATTTGTTGTGCATAACCTTGTTTTCCAGAGGGTTTTGGAAGTGATCCCTCAGTTTACATAAGTGTTCAATGCAAAGTATAAAAAATATGGCATGAAAAAAGAAAGGCAAGCCAGAACATCATTCTTATTTAAAATAGGGAGTTCACTCATATAACCAACTGTGGAATTAGATCAGAGGATCACTTTTGTTCACTGAGTGAGTTGAAAGGAACTGCGTAACATTGACAAAAGTACAGTTTTAAGAAAAGAGTTAATGAAAAGAAGACCATACACCAGAAGAGAAATCCTAGATCAGAAAGAATGAAACTTTGTAATGAATCTAGGCAATATATATCCAAAATAACTAAGAACACAACAGTGGACTATAAAATTAAGTGCAAACCATATTCAAACACACCAAACCAGCATGCTGTTTGGCTTGTTCTGCTAAAGAAGATACATCACATTTTTTCTGATACAGAAACAGTTTTCTCTGAAATCGCTCACCATATAAGTCAGAAGTAATCATTGTCTAATAATTTTTTATTTTTAATAATTTTTTTTAA
>NW_009693332.1:0-246 GCF_000703405.1 Apaloderma vittatum
CCCCCCCCCCCCACCCCACCCCCCATCTCCCCCACCACTCTTCCCATCCAAGTCTTCGGGGGGTGCTTTCACCAACCCCGGCGAAAAAAAACCCGACGTGGAAAATTGCTGGGAGGAAGGAACCGAAGGCGGAGAGTGATAAATATTGAAAGGGTGGGATTTCGATGTAGGCTGCAACAGCTGTGCCGGTTACAGTGTCACACTATCTCTCCACAGGTTTACTGACCCATTTCCATTCACACGGCT
>NW_009693333.1:0-2014 GCF_000703405.1 Apaloderma vittatum
GAGGGGGTGTCAGATCTGGGGGAACAGCGAAGCCGCCAGGTTTGGGGCAAAGAGTGTCAAACTTGAGTGCTCTTCCCACGTTAACAGCCCCAGCGAAAGGCTGGTAGCCCGGGAAACCCGATAGCGTTCTCCTTCTCCTCGATGCACGGGGCTGTCAACCAGAAATTCCTGCCGTGGGGCTCAGGGGAATGAATGTGGAGCAGCAGCTTCCGGAGGGAAAGCAGCCCTGAAAGCTCCAGACCGCAGCCAAGTATCACAAAAACGCTCTGTAGAAGTTGCTTCCATCTGGGCAGCTCCGCTGCTCCAGCCTCTATCCAGCAGCCCCGATTTCGAGGCACTGCGCCCATTTCCACATCTCCCACTCATGCAGCACAGCCAGCGTCAGACCCACCTTGCTCTTCCCTCCTGGCCTAGACCACACACCACCACCCTCTGCCCCATCTCCTCCCTCTACTGCTCTTCTGCTTTCCCCCTTCCACCGCTCTGCTCCAGCTGCCACAACTTATTTCTTTTGCAGGAATGAATATACCAGCTAATAGGTGATGTCCTCTGTTGTGCTCCATCCTTCCCAATCATACACATCTCTATGCTACCTACTTCAGAGTAAGGCCCATTCCCGCATTGTGACAGACCCACTCCACGAGGCTCCTGCACCAGAGGAAACCTTTGGGTTCAAACAGGATAATGCCAAGCATCCGCTCACTGAAGTTTGCTTTTCAACCACATTAAGACACAAAACACCAATAACTCGCTCCCAAAGACACTTAACAATGCATCAGCTTCACTGTTCTTGACAGTCTTTTCATAAAATTCCCAAACAGGTATATGCCTTTTTTTCCCTCTCCTTTGAAAGAGCTCATCTCCTAGAGATTGCTTCCTTAAACTTTAGAGTCATCGAATCATGCAGGTTGGAAAAGACCCTTGGGATCAGCAAGTCCAGCCATTAGTCTTCCTAAGCAATTAAGCAGCTACAGCTGTGCCATTTAAAAAAAAAAAAGTTTGGTATTTTAATGCATCTCTGCATTTTCCCCTTGATGCACTTTTCTCCTGCAAGTGTTACGTTGACATTTGCCACAGTTACTGGGAATCAGGTTGAATTTCCATCCTTGTGTAAGGGCTATCCCAGTGTTACCATTCAGTAGATTTATTGAAATAGCAGCAAAACCAGGGATACAAGATCATTAAATGCAAGTGAAATCTGTAACAGTGAAAAAACTGTGGCTCTAATATTAGTATGTATTTAAAATATTAGAAGTTACTGGTATCTTTGGAAAATACTTAGTATGTGTATAATGCATCATCTGAATTTAACGGTTTGAAAGACCAATACAAGAAGTAGCTGGAGTTTTCCACCTTAAACAGAGCTATAGGATTGTCAGCAATCTGAATTTAGACATACTAATTTAGTATTATTTCAAATATTTTTCTTCAATTACTCTTAGAAAAGTTTGGGAAATATCACATTAAAACTTAACCCAAATTAATTTACAAATTTAAATTAAACAACATAAAAAGTTGCCCAAACACAGTGGGACCGATGTTGACAGTCAAGACTACTATCCCTGCACTTGGGAGCTCCTTACAAATTTAGCATTTTCATGGAGAGATGGGTTGATACATAAGTGATTGCCTTCTCCACATGAACAGCTGTGCACTGCTTTGAAAGAAGCTACGACCCAACTTCAATTTGAAATCCTGCACTTGAGAGGATATTTTCTAGCTGGGGTTTCCCTATCTCCTGCCTGCCACATAAACCCATGTTTAAAGGTCAGAAAGTTTCTTTTTACCGAGTTCTTTGCAAAGCACTACTAAATTACAGAAAAGTTTCCCTTCTCTGAAAATTACCTGTTGCAGCGTACGCTGTGGACAGAAACAAGCAGCCAGAGCAGCAGGTACAAGAAATGTGCCCAAAGGAGGGAGAGGCCGGGCAAACAGCCGATTTCTGTCTCTGTTGCTGCCTCATTAGGGACCCTCCATCTGTTCCTTTCATAGAATCCTAGACTGGCCTAGGCTG
>NW_009693334.1:0-11186 GCF_000703405.1 Apaloderma vittatum
CGGCCGAGGCCGCACTCCAAATCTCGCAAGTAATTATGTTAATGCCATTAATTATGTTAATTATGTTAATGTCAATGCCGTTTTGATTTTACATGCCTCTGATTTTCTCTTCGCAACACTTGTTGAAGTGTTTTGCCTCAATGGAACCCAGCCTCCCAGACCGCAGTGCCAAGGGCCAAGCTGTGCTTTTGGCGCCTCAGGCTCTGCCTTCGTGCCCAAACCAGAAAACAGGAGGAATCTCTCACCCGGGAAATCACTTCAGCAGATGCTGAAGTTTCCCGACCACAGATTAATTTGAAAGGCCTGCCCACACCATGGCAATCTAATCCAAATTCCGTTGTGGCCTAGGTTTCCCCTGCCCTTATCTTTGTTACTTTCCTGCACATTACCTCTCCCTCTTTCACTCCATGTCTCCATTACTGATGGTAATCCATAGTCCTTTCTCTTTGGAGCTCAGAAACTAGAAGAGGTCCATCCCTCCTTCTGCCTTCTCCCAGGTTTCTCCCTGCCATGCACCAACCACACCTCTTGTGATGCTTCTGAATGCTTCCATTGCTCAGCTTTTGGGGAATTCTTGGTACCCGTACAAAGTGCAACCCCGTCAGATTGGTATCATCTTGCCCTGATGTAAACGACTGAACAAAGTTCAGCAGATGGAAGAGCTCCTCAGCCTTAAAAGTCTGCTTTAAAATGCCCACCACCTCACCTGTCAGACCAGTCCTCCCTTGGAAAGTTACCAGCAAATATGGCAAGTGATATAAGTGTGGAGCTGCTACTGCGCAGCAGGCGTGCAGTTAGCACAGACATTGTAAGTAATTGCTTGATTTTACACCTGTATAAACTTTGTCATAAAGCATTTCAATGACAGTTTTTTAATGTCAGGGATATTTTGTAATGACGCAATTCCTTGGCAAAGCTGTTTCTCCTCCTTAGAAACCTCACTGGGAAAGAAGTGATGAACTTCTTTACATCTTTGTGTATTTTGAGTGTTCCCAGACCTGTGAGATTCCAACAAATTTCAGTTGGGAATGTAGCTGTTAGCTTTTTAGCACTTTTCACCCATATATCTTAAAATATACATAAACTCTTACTGAGGGAAAAAAAAAAAGTTGATAAGAGTAGCTTTCTTGCATTCATAGTGGCACATAGTGAGTCAGAACAGAAATTAATGTCTGAGCAGTGGGCATTCCCTGACCAGAAATGCTCCTGTGTGAGAGAAAAAACCCCACACCCAAAACTCAACAAAAAAACCTCCCAAACATAGTTTTCCATACCCCCCATTCTTTTCAGAGCTCTTTGAGTTGGATTTGTCTCATGTAGGATTAAAGTCATGCTCTAATTTTGCTAGGAGTGAAGCCAATTTACTCTTAGTAAATATATAAGTATTAGTGCCTTTCTAGGTTAGTCTGGCATTATAAAACTTTATTGCATCTTCATATTGAAAGGCAAGCGCCTAAAGTCACTCGGTCTTTTATATTCTTCAAATGTGATGATACAGTGGTATAGAATCATAGAGTAGTTTAGGTTGGAAAAGATGTTTCAAGGTAATCTGGTCAAACTGTTAAACCAGCAGTGCAAGGTCCCCCACAAAACCATGTTCATAAGCACCTCACTACACATCAGCATGCTACAAAAACAGAAAGTAGTTGATTTACTGTAGGTATCTTTTCCTACAGGCCTTACAGTTTGCAGAAAGTTAATAGTGGGACACTCAGACAGGCCCCTCTCTAGTCAGAGAGGAAATGTAATGTGGATGTTATGAACAGGCATCATGCATCTGATTTATCTCATCATTGCACAGCCCCAAACACAGACATCACCTCTGTCACACTTGCTTCGTTTCCTAGTCCAGGACTGTTCAAATTGTACTGGTTAAAAGGCACATCACTTTCCTATTATGCTGTGGCCATGAAAGCAGATGCTTACTGAGGCTTCCGTAGGACTCATTCAGCCATGGGGGAACTTCAGTGTCACACAGGTTTCCTTCTCATCAGATTCCCTCCATGCCACAGAGTGAGAAGGGCCACGAAAGCCCTTGGCTTTAAGATTTGTCCTTCAGTTGTGTGAGGACAACACCCAGCCTGGATCATTAAGTGCATTTTGAATGACCAGAATGGAAAAAATTAAGTTAATATTCATTCCTCCTGCTTTAACGATATCAAACTGTATTTACAACCAAAACATTCCAACTGGATGAAGACCACTCTGATTTTTCTCTTCTCTAGTTCACCATTAGATGGCAGTGAACAGCTCGCTCTCAGAGTTCAGATTCCACTCTCAAGTGGCTTTGCTCAAACACAGGCTAGCCATGCTGATATCTGACGGGAACGCTTTTTAAGCTACTTTCAGGGGATCCTAAACTTTTTTTTTTTTGTAAAATATGACACCTCAGCAACATGCAGTCAAAAGTTTCAGCTTTGGTAAGAAACAGTTGCCATTCATCTTTGGCAGATTAGTAGTGGTCTGTGTATCCTTTTGAAGTTTGGGTGAGAAATTAGTCTGACCAAGATGTGTTCTTCTTCCCATGGCTATTCTCAAAGAATTGCTGATTTTTTTTTTTCAGGGGTAATTCCTCTCTTGTTTACAGGTTTCATTTTGTGTGTTTCAGTGTAGACATCCACTCACAAGGAGATTAGTCTTTTAGTTTTGATAGCTTAGAGTAAAAATTCTTGATATGTTTTGACCTCTATGTTGAAACCTGTAACTGGGAATTCCATCCCCACTGCCTAGGGTTTTTTGTTACCTTTATTTCCCTGCAAGGTCAGTTAAGTGACAGCAATAGATCTGCTGACACTCATTGAACTTCAAAATAAAGCTGAGAGCACCATGTTGCCATTCTAGCCCCATGAGTAGCTCTGACTAATGTTCTGCAATACACATCTCACCAGATTACTTGTCACTGCAGATTTTGCTGCAGCGTTACCTTGTTGGAACCGCACGCCTTTTCAATTATGCTGTTTGTTTCAAGGCGTACTGAGGTGACTGGAGAGTGTTCTATGTATATTTATGCAGCCTGGGAAAACACAGTGTCCTTGTGTAAGCATCACCTTTAGGTTTGTCCATATTCATTTGAATAATGAGCTAAAGCTCCCTGACTGCTAAATCACCCCTTCCAGTGTCACACCTATTGTAACTGCTTAGATGTTCGTTCTTCTTCGTCCATGGTCTGGAGACAACTCCTCTAGCTTGTTACCTGCATCCTGTCTCTGATGAAATAACTTTACTGTCTCTTTCTCTAAAGCCTATCTCTGAAAACTAATCTTTGATGCCACAGAAGCTCCTTTTCTAGCCTCTCCAGTGCTGATATTTCAGTTGGCATGCTGCTTTAAACTGGCTTCCCTTTCTCATACATTTACCCATATCATCTGTGGTGCCATTTTTACTCTAAAACGTTGCCTTTTTTCTCTTTAGGATACCTTTAACATCTCCAGTCCCCATGTACACTGAAACTTGTCTCTCTCTCTCTCCTTACTAACTCTTTGTGCTGCTGTTTCATCTCCTGCAATAGCAACTGCATTATGAATTTCTGTCCACTTAGTCTTGCAGCCACATTGCTGTCCCACACAGAAAGTCCCTTTTCCAGGTCTTGCAAAGCACTTTTGCTTGCAGCCTCCTTATTCCTTGAAAACTCAGCTTAGACATTATTAGATGATATTAGATATTAGATGATATTAGATGATATTAGATGAATAATTAGATGAGTAAGGTAAGGTGGATGAGTTTCAGGCATTATTTTTTATTTCTCTAAGTGATGAAGATACAGGCACTTGTTAAAGTAACATTATCTTTTTTTTTCCTCTTTTTTTTTTCCCAATCTTTTCAGTACTTAAGTTTGGCTTTTGTCTGCCTATTCTCTTCTGGAGCAGAAGGCCACACTGAGCCATAATAAGAAAGGAGGTGGAGGTAGGCAGTGCAGACTGCTCTGGCCAGTGCTGACAGAGGCCACTCTAATAAGTCAGAGCAGGGCGACCCACCTAAACCAGAAATACAAAGCTGCCTTGCCAGTGAAAATCAGTGTTACATCAGTGGTTAAGCAAGTGGGAGGAAAGCAGTGAGTAACTTCCTTCAGTTTGGTATTTAACCCAGCTACTTGGTGATTAAAGGCTCTGTGGTTTCACTGCTAATTCTTCAACTCCCTGATTTGGTGCGAGGTTTGCAAGGAGATTTGTTTGTTTGTTTTCCCTCACTTTTTTGTTTGTCAGTTGTCTACAATGTGGTTTGTTTGTGGTTTGGTGTTTTGTTTTTTTTTTTGTAGGAAAAGTTAATGTACTGTTTCCTAAGACAGACGTTCAGATTTCATTCATTCTGTAGTGAATGTGCTCAGGTCCCGCTGGTTTTGGTTGCTGCTCTAGGATTTATTTAGCTGCTGCTAACGGTGGGTGGCAAATGCAATAAAATGGAAAAGCATTCAGGAAAGCATTTGTTATATGATCCTTCCTTATTAGCCATAAACCTACACATTCCATGAGCAAATGTTAATTAGTTTGAATTATTTGTTTACTTCTGTGTTTCCTCTGTATTCTCCTCAGATTAATGGCTTTACTATTTAGAGTAAAATGTTCTTTGTTCTAATTGATAGTAACTAATTGAAGATATATGCATGCAAGTCTAACATAATTAATTTCCAATGAGGAAATTTAGATTGTTTATCTGTGTACAATTAAAGTTTTCTCTCTTTTTCGTGTGTGTGTTTTGTTTCACATTTACTTTTGAAAGCAGTAAAAAGGCTGTTCAAAGTACTTCAGCTTCTATTGTGGCTAAGGGACAAAGTTGCCTTGATTAGCATTTATAAATATTAATGCATTAGCAAAGAAAAATTTATCTGTAGGTTTCAATACACCTTTGATATATAAAAAAAAGAAGTCATATAAATAACAGTACAATAGGGAAGGACAGAAGGTCTGAATAATCATATTGCTTGGTATCAAGGCTGTCTATCCTTTCACAGTGCCCAGCTCCAGAGGTATAAAAGATGTGTAAATACCTCTGTAGGAGGATCTGGGATGATCTACCTCCCAGGGAAGCGTGTCCTTGCAACATTCAACTCTGGATGTTCTCATCCTACATGACCACTCCTCTGCACCTTGCCTAATGATACCCTGTGACAAAGAGCTCACCATCTAAAAGATACATGAAGTCTTAACACTGTTAGTGATACATGATACATGTTTCCTTTCAGTAGTTCATCTTTTCAAATCCTAGACCGATCCCTTTTTGTGTTATGAAATGGGAGCAAGAGCTGATCTGCCTTCTAGAACTTGTCCATTTATGCACCTTTTAATCATATTTGTTCTTATTTTGTCTACTGAAATAAATAGTTCCAACTTCCTCGATTTCTGTTTAGCAGTTTTCTCCATGGCTCATTCTCATTAGCTTGTTTTCTCTGCCTGTCCCACAGTCAAATTAGAAATTATCCAGGAAAAGTTACAAAAGAAAAAGCCTTTAAGGATGTCAAGTGGCAGTCCTGACCAGGAATGAATTCTGAAGCTGAGTGCTCTGTAAGGCAGCTCCCTTATCAAACAGACTATCTTTTTGATAACTGTCAGTAAAAATCTGCCCTGTCTGGTGGCAAAGAGAAGTCAGCAAGTAAAGATAAAAAATAAGCAAATAAAAACAAACAAACAAACAGGGGAGATGGAAGAACACTGGATCCAAATGGCAAGATACAGATTTTCAACACTTCTCAAGGGAAGATAAAGCCTTCCAGTGTTATCAGAAAAAAGGCTTGGTAGGCAGGGCTAAAAACGTAGGTCTTGAGATGTATCAGGGATGGAATATAAACTAGGAAGTTGTAAACTAATGGTAATGGTTAAAATGACCACTAAGGATGCAGAGATTTTCAGTAAACATTTTTTCATTTGTCTGAAAAGAAGCAAAATGAAGTAGTAGTATAACATCAGGATAACCAACTTTTTAGACACTGATAAGAGAGGTCATGCAGATTTTTACATCCAGTAGCAGAAATCACAGACCTGCAGAGCTAGTGCTCAAGCTAATAGTGAGAAGAATTTGGTTGCACTAATTGCAGTTAGTAATAAGACTTATCACAGAAGGAAAATTCAAGCAGATAGTAAAGTGCTAACATTGCACTATTGTTGGAGAAATGGAGTGAGTTAATCTCAAAATTGCATCAGACCCCAAACATTATGAAGTTGCTGCTGGGGGAAAAAAAAAAAAGACTTTTTTTTGTTTCTAAGATGCATTAACAGAGTTATTGAATGCTGAACTCTCAGCTTGAGTGGAGTGTGCTACTTTGGACAACATGATCTGTTGAAGACAGACTTGAGAGAGTACAAAGGAAAGCAACAAAAATGCATAGAAATCCTATGAAGAAAGTTTGAATGAACTGAATCCATTCCGCAAAGCAAGTGAAAAATAGTGGCAAATGTCTGAGCTAACCATCTACATTCTTTTGACAGTCAGTGAAGAGATGTAGGCATCTCCAGCGTGTGATAAATTTGTTTCATATGTCTATGTTGAAATGAGATCGATTATATCTCAGAAGCAATTGTTTCCCTTCATCATCTATCAGGGGTTTCCAGGGAGACCCACTTGGATGTAGATGGCTACTGTCCTGCACCTTTCCTTCCTTCTCTCAAGGCAAAGTGCTTGAAAAGTTTTCAGCTGGCAAACACTCTGTTACAAATCTGGCCACCATTATTATCGGTGCGCTTTACAATTATCTGTGTGCTTTACTATGGCAATGTAATAAAGCACAATTTTGCAGCAGAGTTTGTATTAAGAGGAACATTCTGCAAAGATAGCTTGGCAAAGAACCAGGAGGCCTACAGCTGCGCAATGCCCTTCACTGATTTTTTTTCTTTGACTCATGAGTTGAAGGAAAGCCCTGTCTTGGTTTCATCCCACATCATGTAGCATTATCCCAAACAGTTCCTGAGCATGACTCAGGGGTTGGCCCAGGTCAGTGACAATTACCTACCAACAGGCAGTTTAGATTCAGCCTCTATATTTTGGAAGCTGGGCAAGTTTATTAATATGGATGTGGCTAGACAGGTCAGTTGTCCTCAGGGCAAAAGAACAGGCTCTGCTACGATTTAATTTTTTTGTATTGATGTCACCCAGGAGTTGGTTTGACTTAGGGAGAAAGGTGTGCTTTCAAGCAGATCTGAAGCCACACTAATTGTGTAATCCAGCACCATTCCTTGAAGTCTACCCAGAAGTCAAAAGATCCATGGGTACTAGGGTGGCAGCTCTTAAACATTTATTGTTGACAACTATTTCTGGAATCACAATTTCATTTCTGCTCAAAATTTCAGGCTTATGATTCCAGGGCTGGAAAGCGTGGCTCCGTTTACTTGCATAACTATATAACTCTAAATAAGCAGCTCAATGATTTTTGCCTCAGATCATCATAGAAGGGAAACAGTGGCACTGCTCAAATGCTGGTGTAATGAGGGTCTGGATCATCTGTTATAAAGTGGAGATTTACAGCACCACCAATCCTGCCTTCCATTAAAACATCCACTAACAGAAATTTAATACAAACCCTCCACTGGAAGAGGGCATGTAGTCCTCAATATAGATTTCAAGTTCTTACCCGAGACACATGTGAAACAGTGTTGTCCAGCTGTCCAATATCAGTTTCAGCCAGCCAGCTCCCATCAGTCCTTCAGTCTTGTTCTACAATGAGAGTGAATATGCAACTGTGAGGAAGAGTCCTTCAGGAAAGATGGCATTTTTTTATCATATAGTTGGAGACTTGATGCTGCTGCAAGATCAGTCCTTTCCACTAAACAAGTAGCAAGAGATGGGCCAGCCTAGTTTATGAAAAAGTAGTGTTCCTATGAATTAGAAACTTACCGACCTGTGAGTTTCTCAAGGCAAAATCCGTATGACAAAAAAAGACATCCAAGAAGCATCAGCAGGTGCTGTCAGCATAGATACATGCCACAAAACTAGGTTTCTCTCTTCAAAGAAAGAAACATGATGTGTTCACCAAAATAACTCATAATATGACTGAGGTGAGTGCTGAGATCTGCTGTGCACTCTAGCATGAGCTTGAAATGGGGGATGACCAACAGGCTGTAGCAAATTCTAGTCTGTGCACAAACAAGGAGGGTGAAGAGCTGTTTGGGAGCAGAGGATCCAGTGATTTTCATTGGCAATTGATACTCCTGAAACATATAAGTTTAGATGGATCAAGACTGGCAGCTAAAAGGCAAGAGTAAATTAATGGTTAAGTCAAAATTAGCTCTCACTCATTCCCCTCAATCCTCTAGCTACACTTATTTTGATAACGCTTGTCCAAATTTAAGTACATTGCTTATATATCCCAGAGACTACTTTGCTGCTTCCTTTTGAAGATGACTAATTTTTTCTGTCAGTCAATGTAGCTGATATTGCTTGCTAATGCACTACACAAAGCAGCACAAGTTTTGCTTTTGATCACTAGGCTGATAGTTCAATCAATTTAAAAGTCACCAGTGGAATATACAGATAAATTTACATGTAAACTGTAAGATCAAAGTAGTTTTCTCTCTTCTCTTTGTTAAGCTCTCTTGTCAAGTATTACATATTTAACTTGGAGAGGTGCTGAATAGTATGATGATCCAGAAAAAATAAAGGAAGCAGAATGATGGGGATTTAATGATAACACCTAACACTATATCTTAGCACCATGAAAGCTCTTAGAGCACACTGCTATCAAAGGATGTTTGATTGAGAGAGTATATTGTCTTTTCTGACAGAAAAAAATCAGAAGTGCCTTTTGGCCACCAGATAGCAGTGCTTCACTTTGAACGGTTCTCAACTCAATTACAGCATTCCTCGCCTCATAGAAAAATCCATATATTTTGTCTTTGTATCTAGCTCAGATACATCTTTTGCAGAATTCATTATAGGCTTCAGCTGAAAAAAGTAAAGATTTTGGAATTACGAGTGCAGATGATTTACATGTTCAGGAGAAATCAAGAATATTGCAGCTTTCCTGAACGGGGGGATCTGGTTGTAGAAATCTAATGGAGCGTATCATTATAAATATAATTTCCAATGGAAAGTTTCAAAGAAAATATTTGGCTTAAAATATTTTTAGCGCTTCTCCCTTGCTACTAGTGTATTTCCTTATAATATATATAATAATTAGCAGTTGTATAATGTTGTGTTGGTTCATGTCACTTTACAAGAACCATGCACCATCCTCATTTTTTAGAGATGCACTTCTGGGTGAGATGCACTGGATAGAGAGAACAGGAAAGACCATTCCCTCGTTTTCACCTGTACCGGCTTAGACAATAACGTGTCTCAGCTGCTGCTTTAACCTGCAGCAGGCGGTTGTGATCCCTACAGGATCAGGCCACAGCTCTATCACTTCCTTTCCTCCCAAACAACGAGGGAGAGGTTATAACAGAAACTCTCTCTGTCAGCTTCACCCTAGAAGATCCTTTGCTTTGGCTATCGTAGAGCCCTGACTGGATTCCCTTCCTTTTGCATCTGCTCCAGGGAATCTGGTGTCAGAACAGCGTGAGTCCTCACTTCACTGCTGTGGTTCATGTCACTTCTCTAACAGGGAATTTTACTTTTCTGTACCGTTAACTGTGTCTACTGAGTAAAGAGGTGACCTTCCCTCCCATTTGTGATTTCGTTTAACTGTGATGGCTAAAGCAAAATGGTTGCAGGGAAGAGTTATGACAGGAAAATTTTCAGCTTTGTCACCCCTCTTTTATTTTAAAATTACCAGTTTCATTTTTTTCTCTTCTTATGACTCTGTAATCGTGAAAACTCATCTTCAAGTAATGAGCAGACAACTAGCAAATATTCAGAGACATAAACCCCTCAACCTGATGACTATTGCCATGGTTACTCTACATCTCTACTCTATATCTCTAATAGTTAAGGACTGGATTCTGATTCTGCTCAGGGATAAATAAAAAAGAGAAATGTTATTTCATGAGTGCTTTGGGCTTAGCATACCTCTCAGAAGACCTTTTATCTTGATACAGCTTAAGGATTGGTGGTACAACTTGCAAAATGCCTTTATTTCTGAAAAAAAAAACCAAAATAAGTATAGCTTTGTCAGGCTTTCTGACCATTAGTGTGGGACTGGGTTTGGATACATATTTTGCCTAACACAAGTCCCAGCATCCAGTTCTGCAGCACATCTTCATCTGCTTTGGGAACAAATTCTAGTGATGCACTTGAAAACTCCTGAAAAGCAGTTTTGCCCTTGGAGATAGCAAACGAGTTGTGCAGTGCTGAACATGGATGTCTCCTCACACTTTGTTCTGAGATAAACATAAACGTAACGCAATTTAAAAATCTATTGATCGGTCTGAGCTAACATGACATCCTCTCTCCTTTAAATGGAAGTAATGGCTTTGTCACAATAAAATCAGGACATCAGTATCTCTTTTTGTAGTTTACAAAGAGGACACAGGTTATTTTTGTTAATTTGTCTGTACACTGAGGTAACTGACCAATCTGGTGAGGCACTGGCACAATTTACCTTCAGCCTATTCAGGGACGAGACACAATATAGCTAGAGTGACCTACTGTAGGTGATCCTGCTCTGACAGGGGGGTTGGACTAGATGATCTTTCGAGGTCTCTTCCAACCCCTGACATTCTGTGATAGAGTATTTACTGCGCTAAGAGCTAGAACTTTACACAGGCACGGGCTACAGCTGGAAAAAACTTCTGCTTCACTTGTTACAGAGTTTTCCTACTCTTTAAGAAATAATGATAATAATAAAATATTTAGAACCAAAGACTGCTTGAAGAGTGAGCACTACTACTGGTCAGGCAGCTGTGAGCAAGAGGGCATCTCAGCACCTCAGCCTTTTGTTCACTGTTCCCATCAACTGGAAATACTTAGAGCCTTGTTTACCTCACCTTCTCTCACTCATAGAATCATAGAATGTCAGGGGTTGGAAGGGACTTCGAAATACCCTCTAATCCAACCCCAGAAGTAGAATTGCCTACAGCACATCACACAGGATTGCATCCAGGCCGATTTTGAACGGCTCCAAAGATGAAGACTCCACAACTTCCCCGGGCAGCCTGTTCCAGTGCTTCGTCACCCTCACAGTAAAGAAGTTTCTCCTCATGTTGAGGTGGAACTTCCTATGCTCTAAATGAAACCCATTATTCCTTGTCCTAGTACTGGGCACCACTGAGAAGACATTGTCTCCTTCTCCTTTACACCCACCCCTCAGATATTTGTATACGTTA
>NW_009693335.1:0-327 GCF_000703405.1 Apaloderma vittatum
GTTGCTCGCCGGAGGAAACGGGGAGTTACTTAATTGGAAGTGAAAGGCAGGATTTGCTCATTTGGCCACTCTTCTATAAATAGGGAGCTGACGGCGAGGGCGCGTTGGCTCCGTTTTAGCTCGGTCCCTCTAAGAATAGCCCCTAATCCCAGGCGCCGTTCTTACCCCGATTAGTGGGACCCGAGCCTGCTCGGGCTGCTAGAGCGTTACCCCGCCAGAGCCGGGGTTCTCGGAGAGAAGCATCACCTCCTTTTCAGTAAAACTAAGTCACGTTCTCACACTCCGAACCTGGGCGCTCTTCACCTTCACCAGATTTTACAACCTGTG
>NW_009693335.1:385-703 GCF_000703405.1 Apaloderma vittatum
GTGGGAAGCGTACAAGCGGGTGACACCGATGCCAAAAAAAGCTCCGGCGCCACCTTTAAGTTGCCTAAACAGGAACACAACCTGCGCCTCCTCCAAGAAAACGGAGTTCTGCGCGCCAAAAACGAGGCGGGGAAAAGAAAAAGGCGTGTGAAGCTCCCCGGTCTCCCTTCCCAGCTGGTTTGAGCCTGGCCTGAGCCAGAAGGTTCTCCTCACCCTGCTTGGGGGGAGCGCCCGAAAATAAAGGAGCAACGAGACGTCGCCACGCTCGTGCCGCCAGTTTGAAATTCCCCGGCAGCGCCTGTGTCAGGGGACGCTGGG
>NW_009693335.1:759-3106 GCF_000703405.1 Apaloderma vittatum
TGCACCTCCGCGGCGTCCCTCCAGATCCGATGGCCACGACCGAGAGAGTCTCTTGAATTCTGCGCGGCGGCGAGTGTTTCCCCGGTGCCATGAAGCGGCGAGCTGCGGCAGTGACCCCGGTTGTCCGCTCCGCAGGCGCCCTCTCTCTGAGCGCCCCGCAGGCGCCCTCTCTCTGAGCGCGGCAGGAATTCAAAGTGGCTTTGAAAACGCCACCGAGCCGTCGGGGATTTTTCGCCGGGAGTCGCGCTTTCGGGGTGTTTGGGGTTCCTCGGTTGTTTGATCTGAGCTGCCACAAGCTCCTTTGATCCCAGGGCTTTAATTAAAACCGATCATTGGGTGAGACTGCCAATCAATGCCTTCCCAACTTATTTTTTTCCTAAAACAGAACGAATGAAAACATTCCACACTCAAATCTAAGCACTTCAAATTAAAAAGAAAAAAGATGCGTGTGTAGGCACTAGTTTTGTGAAAACACCTCGGAACACACCCAGAATTTCTGTCAGAGAGCAGGCGACTGAATCGCCTCGGCAGCTCCGAAAATCTTGGGTTTCCTCTCGATAATTTCTCGAAGCCGTTCGGCTGAAGTCGAAGTTTCTGAAGCGATGATGTAAGGCGTTATCTCGTGGTGTTATTCCGAGAGGCGTTGGCAGAGCAAACACTCCCCGTTGCTCACCTCCTCTGTTTGCTCCGTTCCCTTGGCGTTCCCTTATCCGCCCGTTTAAAAATAGAAGCACAATCATTTTAACATTTAGTTACCTGTGCGCCGCAGCCTTCCCACCCTGCTTCTAACTCTGACCGCAACCCGTTTGCTGTCCCTTCTCTTCAACTCAACACCGTCCCTCAGAGCCCCAACACCTGAGAAATGTTTTCATTCGAAACCACTCGGGGTGGCCACGGCGCCGGGAGGAAGCACATCGCTGCGGCGTGCAACTGCCTGGTTTTATGTACAAAGAGGAACGTTCTTTATGTCTGTTTTCCACGGTTAAAAATAACCCACCGGGGCCGCCGAGACGTTTCAGCTCTTCGCCCTGACGTTTTACAAGCAGTTGTAAGAAGCAAGATGTTTGTTACATCTTTATAATTAATGTTTCTAGGGCTTCCTTCCCTTCCTCTGGTTATTTTTGGTGACGCGGCAGCAAGCCGGCACGGTTTAGAGGACCTCCAGTCTCATTAAACCGCTCCCAGTATGGTTTGATGGTTTTTTTAAAATACTGACATATTTCCCCAGAAATCGGTGCCATTTAAGTAGTCGGATTTCCTGCCAGAAAGTTTCGTTCAGGCACCTGCTTTTTCTTCACACCAAGCACAAGGACCGAGTGGTTTCGTGGCGTTTTCAAACACGGGGCAGCTTTGGCAAAGCAAAGCCTCGACGTCTCTAATTGTACGTAACTAAAACCCAACTTTCTCCGCTCGCTTCACGGGGAAATTTCTCAGTGCTGGGGTTTCTAAATGCCATCCCCTTCACTCACTAGGAAGGTCAAAGGAGAGAAAATAGGAGTTCTATTCAGCGTGACGTCGCCAGGGAAAGCGAGACGCTTCGGAGCAACTCTGTTATGCGATTTACTTCCAGAAATGTTACTTACAGACCGGCCGCTGTCTAGAAAGGAGAAGATTTCACGGACAAGCTGCTTCCTCTGACCTTTTTCCTATAAAATACAAAAATATTAAGCTGTACCCCTATTCCCGCAATGTGTATTAAACGTAAATCAAGCAGAACAAAAGACGAGTGGTAAGCGCGGAAGAGTTCCCTCGTGTCGGCTTTTACAAAAAGGTACTTATACAATATTTGCAAAGTTTCCATTTTTCATCAACACCTGCTCACCGGTTTCTGTATAAAACACGCATGATTACATGTTTAGGAACATAATGGCCCTTCTCCAAAACTGACACACTCAGGAATGATCATAGCGGCGGAATAAATAGCACGGAGCCTCACTCTTCGAGACTTTGGCAACACTCACGATGGTTACCCCACGACGGTCGAAGGGCAGCATCCTCCCCTCCCTCTGACCCTCAAAACTTGCGTTTTAAGATCCATTATTACCAGTTTGGTTTGTTTTTCGGAAGCCAAGCTGGCTGGCACGGGGTCTGGGTGAATAAATGGGCAGGAGCTGGGCAAAACCACTTCCCAGAACTGGGTCCCTGCTCGCCGGGCAGGCAGTATCAGTGAAAAAAAAGATATTTTTGTGCACCTTTTTTACATTCCTTTCGCTGGGAAAAAATAAACCTGACAGCAAAGGTGCAGAGAAGTTGGCTTGGGGCCTGGGGAGGGGGAAAAAGGTGAATTTAGGGCTCAGGGAGGGGGGAAAAGGTGAATTTGGGGCTCGGGGAGGGGGAAAAAGGTGAA
>NW_009693336.1:0-766 GCF_000703405.1 Apaloderma vittatum
GTGTGTTACAGGAACATAAAGACCATGTAACCAGAAAAAAGATGATGCTGTTGATAAGGAGGGTGAATTGTGGCGGAACTTATGAATTTAGGCCACACTGCTTCCTGAGAGGTCGCAAATCAAAACCAGAGCACGGTGCACAGGGCAACTTACAGTGGGACTCCAGGTGTTTGTAGCCCCTGCCAAGTTGGGTGTGGGAAAACCTGGAGCGCCCTTTTCAGGGGAATTTCACCGAATAAGCGCAGGGCGGTGTCTCTCCTGTGAGGAGAGAACGACAGATGTGCCCTTTGATCCTCCACGGTGCCTGAAAGGTCACTGTGAAATGCAGCCGAGGTGAGCTCTGCACTTGAGAGATGGACTTGGCATTTTCCACTGGAAGGGCCAACCGTGGCAAATCTTCCTTGTGAAACCATGTGTTTCTCTTTTAACATGTTTTCATGCCTCTGTATGGGAAGGGGCTGCAGTTGTGTGACACTTTAAAAGTCAGATCTCTCCTTATGTACTTTATTTTTTTATTTGGTGGGGAGGTGGGATGTTAGTCATAAACATATTGATTTCCTGATACAGAGTCAATCTTAGATACTTGACACACTTCTGCCAAGCTCATTAAAAAATTGAGTGTATTTGGAGCCTCAGACAGCGAAACGGGTATTGTTGTGAACTGGAATTGATCAAAAATGGCTTGAAAGGATATTTTTGCAGTTGTTTGCCTTAAAATCTGAGCAATTATGTATCGCCTCCATCATAGATATACATGGAGTGTGCA
>NW_009693337.1:0-3370 GCF_000703405.1 Apaloderma vittatum
GTTACATCATTTTACACCCCAGAAAGACCTGTCCTCGTCAGAAGCAAGGAAGATGTGAGGGAAGTGTTACCAATGGTGAGCATTTCTTGAGAGCACAGGAAAAGTAGCGGCCTTTGTCCAACCTCCCCAAGCTCCCTTGCTCTCCGCTCTGTTTTGGTGTGAAACTCAGACATGGAAGGTGTTAATATATACATGTGCTGGGAACAGTTTTTCCACTCTCAGAGTTCACAGGGAACGGATTAGAAATAACTGCCTAAGTCTGGATTACACAGAGGGAGGGAAAGGATCACCAGCTTGCTGGTCCGTGTCAACAGCCAATGAAAAACATTCATGAGAATTTAGAGTCCCCCCTCAAAAGTCTGAAAACACAGACCTTGTAAAGACCTGTAACAGCGAGGATGTTTCAACCCCTGCCTAACACCTTCCTTTGGGCTTGCTGCAGCTGCTTACCCAGAGCTGGCCACTGCCTCCAAGGTCGCTGAAGCAGCAGGGGCAGCTGAAGATCCCACTTGTGGGGTGATTCAAGACCAATGTCAGCGCTTCTGTAGCATCAGGTTGTCACTAGACGGTGTATTAAAGCATCTCGCTTGAGACAGCTCCTTTCTCTCCCTTGGCCAGAAAAGGAAACCTGAGCAATGTCCAGAGTTAGAGGAGATCACCTCCTGCCTTCACCTATCAGGGAGTCCCATGTGATTTACTCTGCAGCCCGTGAAAAAAGTCTGCTTGAAGATGGTCCTGGAAGGCAGGGATTTGGGAATTAGTGCAGATTTGGCTCTTCAAAAGAGAACACTTCACCCACTTAATGGGGTGAAGGGAAGGGAACTTAATGACGGTGCACTCGATCTCTTTGTTGAGTTCATGGAACAAGATGCTGAACAAGACCCAGTACTGAGTCCTGGGGAACACCACTCGTGACTGGCCATTAACTGGATTGAACTCCATTCGTCATCACTCTCTGGGCTCAGCCATCCAGACCAGATTTTACTCAGCGAATGTTAAGTTCATCCAATCAAAGAGCAGCCAGATTCTCCAGGAGAATGCTGAGGGAAATGGTGGCAAATGTTTGACTAAAATCCAGAAAGACAACATCCACAGCCTTTCCCTCATCCATTAAGTGGATCACCTTGTCATAGAAGGAGATCAGGTGAGTCATGTACGACTTGCTTTACAAAAACCATGGTGACTGTGCCGGATGTACAGGTTGTCCTGCATATTCCACACAGTGGAACCCAAAATGATCTGTTCCATAACCTTCCTCAGCACTGAAGTCACACGGCCGAGCCACTAGTTCACTGGATCTTCCCTCCGCACCTTCTTCTAGATGCGTATCACATGTGCTGTTGAAAAATTAGAAGGCTTCACAGAGGACATCAGCCAGGATGAGTTTGGAGACTGTTTGGAGAAACGCAGGGTCTTGATCTTCTTTAGCCTGGGTAAATGGAGGATCAAGGAGGCACAGTTGCAGGCTGCACCTACTTTATGTCTGGGTTTAGCAATGATGGAACTTTTCTTGGTAGTGAGAAGAGAGGAAAATCTTCACAAAGTGCAGTTTGAAGGTACAGACTGGATGTAAAGGAAGTATCACTCAAATAGTAAATACATATTGATGTGAGAGGTCTCAAAGTGGGATCCATGCATCATCCCATGGCTTTGTGTTGCAAGGAATGGCCAGTGAGGGTACAAAAACATCAGGGAAGGGCTATAAATGAAAGGAGGAGAGGTTGGTGGGAAAGCAAGAAAGGAGTCAACATCCTGAAGGGACAGAGGAGCAGGCATGGTCAGAGCAGGACAGCCTGAAGGAGAGATGGCCAAGGGCTCTGGTAAGGCTGAAAGGCCCAACAGCACCCAGGGCTTTGTCCTCTTGGACGTAGCTTCAGTCTTGAATACCAAAGTCCAAGGAGATGAAACTTTCCCAGGATGAGCCCTGCCAGGGCCTGGGGCTCAGACCTTGACCTTTCTGCTTCATCCAACCAACCCAAGGCTTTTCTCAGCATTGGCACAGTGCCGGGGCCTGCCTTCAATCATGTCCTCTAATGAGCTGCTCTAACGAGTCCCTGGCGAGCCTTTGTCAGTAACGATGCTCAGAGGGATTGATTAATACTTCCAGGTTCTTGGAGTTTTTCCTCTGACTTGGACTTCTTGAGAGGTTTCTTCAGTCTTTTGTGAGTACCTGTGAGGTTCTTTTAATGGGCCCCAAATGCACCATGGAGCTAGTTATCTCCTTGTAGTTTTCCTCAGGAATTGTACAGATAATTAGAGCTCTTACATAGTTTAGTTAAGGCGGCAATGTACATAAATTATTTTTTTTTTAATTTTAAAGAGAGTATTTTAATACTTTTAATTTTAGAGAAAAAATTTAAGGAGCATCCTCCAAGTGACAATGCTTCAAAGGGTCTCGTCAGGAGGTCTAGACCAGTAGGAGAAACTGTACCTTTGAGGTCAATCACTGTTTGGACAACCTTGCCCTTCACCTCCCCAAACCCCAATATTTCTGACATTGTCCCCTTGGGACTTCCATCACTGTTCTTACATCAGACTTCTCTGATCTCTGCAGCTGGATCTTGCAGTTCCATTGCACCATCTCCCACCTTTTGTCCTCCAAGAACTGGCTGCACACAGGCTCAGCAGAGTCCTTCCTCCTTGTCAGCAATGAAAAGCAAAGCACAATAGAGGGTAATAAAAGAGTAAACACAAAATAATAAAAGAGTAAACACACTCTGCACAAGCACATTCTCTTTACAGTGTACCCCTAATGAGGTTGCCTTTCTACAAGGATTAATCTTATGAGTAAAGTTTTTGGTAGGTAGATACAAAGAGGTATAAACATAATGAAAGAATTTGCTAAGGAGAGAAGAAGCTGTTGTAACAGGTTGGCTTTTGCTCCCTGAGTTTGAAAGCAGCAGAAGTGACAGGCATCTGAAGGAACAAATGAGACCAAAAAAGTGGAGATAATGGAGAGTGCACTTGCATAGACAGGCTGCTGAAAAGATGATTTTAGAGTTTGTCATTGTGGCCTGGACAAGGAAAAATACATGAAAGATGAGAGAGATCATGTATGTACTAGCACAATGAAGTTCCAGGGGAACATCATTATTTATTAGAACATGATGTTGGAAAGGTGATGAGATGGGAAGCCAATTTCATAGTAATTTTTTGATGGAGTTCCATCTGTAACGATTGATGTAATTATTTAAGAACTGACTAGATGTAATTATTAACTAATTAATTTCATTCATATTTACACTAGCTGATTAACTTCAAGTTAAAATTTACAACATATCCATATATAAAAATTACTGTAAATATTACAATTAGCTCTTGTTTCTATACTGGAATGGGCATAATTTCATATGAGTAATGTGAATATAAA
>NW_009693338.1:0-797 GCF_000703405.1 Apaloderma vittatum
GCACCATGAGGACGTTGCACACGTACGTTTTACCTCATGAGGATGTTGCACACTCATGTCCCATCATGAGGATGTCGCACACGTATGTCACCTCACGAGGATGTTGCTTGCTCACGCCCCATCATGAGGATGTTGCACACTTTGTGTTGCACCATGAGGACATCGCCCGCTTGTGCCCTCACAAGGATGTTGCCCGCTCGTGCCCCATCACGAGGACGTCACTTGCTCATGTTCCATCATGAGGACGTTGCACACGTCGTGTTGCACCACGAGGACGTTGCACACGTATGTTTTGCTTCAGGAGGACGTCGCTTGCTCATGTCCCATCACGAGGATGTTGCACATGTATGTCACCACGAGGACGTTGCTTGCTCATGTCCCATCATGAGGACGTTGCACATGAATGTGGCCTCACGAGGACGTCGCACACGTTGTGTCGCACCACGAGGACGTTGCACACGTACGTTTTGCCTCACGAGGACGTCGCTTGCTCATGTCCCACCATGAGGACGTTGCACACGTTATGTTCCATCACCAGGACATCGCACACGTGTGTCACCTCACGAGGACGTCGCTTGCTCATGTTCCATCACGAGGACGTTGCACACGTCTCACGAGGACGTCGCTTGCTCATGTTCCATCACGAGGACGTTGCCCACGTCCGTCGCACCACGAGGATGTTGCCGCTGCGCCTCCCCCCTTTCCCCCCCACCCCTATTCCTGTGATTTTTTCCCTTCATCCCATCACTTTCCCCGCCCGGGGGGTGCCCGTCGGGGTGCGGGGGGTGCGGGGGTCG
>NW_009693339.1:0-411 GCF_000703405.1 Apaloderma vittatum
GGCGCGGGAGAACCTGTGACGCCGTTCTCTCCGCCAACACGCGTGACCGTCGGTGGATTCTGCCAGCAGCAGTGGGGAGCGCCCCGAGTCACAGCCCCACGGGGACCGACACGGGCGAGGGGCAACCCCTTAGCCCCATTACCCCCTTCACCGCCCTTTCGAGGGAATAACATGGAGGCGCTGGGACACGAAAACTCATGGGCACGAAAGGGAGACAGAGGGGAAATTTAGTGGAGAGGATCCGCTCCTTTGCTTTTTGGAAGGGATCAGGGGGACGGGTATTTTACATCCTTAAAAATAAACTTATCCTGCGGCCGATAAACCCCCGGTTCTCCTCTCGCCATTCACCCAAACGGGAGCCCGACGGCTGGGACACGTCTCCCAGGGGCTGCCTGGCTTGGCTCCTCCGTG
>NW_009693339.1:445-961 GCF_000703405.1 Apaloderma vittatum
TTTGGGACGGGGGCTTACGGGCAAAAGTTTTGGAGATGCCGTTGTCAAGCGCGTGGCGCGCCACGGAAGGAGGAATCCGTCTCTGTACGTTCCTTTCAGACGATTCGCTTAAACAGGGACAAAGTAAGGACAGAAAAATTCCATCCTTCAATCCCTGTATATATATTTATGCATAAAGAGAGAGAAAGAGATAAAGAGAGAGGCTGCCTCAGGAAACCCAGGCCAAATTTTTGCTCTGCGCTCCCTCTCCCCCCCTTCCCCTCTCCCTGTAGCTGAACGTCACCGTTGGAAGAAGCTGTTGAGATAAATCAAATAGTGACACTTTGACGGCTTTACTTGTATAAGCAATATGGTTACCATATGGCATTGTTATTTATGAATGACAGCATAAATTGTATTACAAAGTCCATCGCGCTTTATTGGGACTCTTCTCCCCTGCCTCTAACGTTTATATGGGCATCTCCAGACGGTGAAAGGTGCATCTAATAAAACTCGGCGGTTCTGCCGCAGACACTG
>NW_009693339.1:1142-1673 GCF_000703405.1 Apaloderma vittatum
CCTCACGGGACCACTGCCGAGAGCGGGGTTTTATACGGCAACTTTTTTTCTTTTTTTAATCTATATACACGTAAGTACAACTAAGAGAACAATTAATATTAATGGCATGAAGGCGAGGTGCTCCTTCCTGCTGCCCCCGCCCTGTCTGGTGTTTTATTTTTTTAATTAAAAAAATAAAAAGAAGAGGTATCCAAAAGTTACAGCTTTGGCTGAGATTTTCATTATTCCCTCTCCACCCCTACTTTTTTTTTTTCTTTTTTTTTTTTTTTATATTTTGGTAGAGCCTGACAAAGAACTTTTGTCCCGAAGTGTGTTTTACAGAGGGAGGCTACAGCACCACACATGTGGTCTTCACGGGTCATAGGTCGAACGGCCTAGAAGTGGCTCGAATCGGCACCATCAAAGGTAACCTGCAACTTAATATCCTGTTGATGAGCTTGTTGAATTTATGAGTGTCTGTGATACAGACAACGGTGCAAGTGATTCTGCTCAATTGGCCTCTTCTTCCCAGGCTACGGGCCGGCCGCATGC
>NW_009693340.1:0-964 GCF_000703405.1 Apaloderma vittatum
ACAGAAACCGCCCACCCCAGCGTGCCCCCAGAGCAAAACCAAGTTCACTGGAAGCGAGTAACTTTTGATTGTTGCTCTTCGTGCTCTGCCGAAACCAGTACCCTGTGCCTGGGGCAGCGTGGGAGAGGGGGCACGGAAGGGCCAAGAGCCTCACAGCTCGGGGTGGAGGAGCCCCGGGGAGCAGGGAGCTCTGTGCGGTTTGGGAGCCTCGTCCCAGCTGCTGGAATGAATGAGCCCGGGGGACAGCGAGTGACTCCCACCACTAAATCAAACAGCCGGGGCGGGGGTCAAGGGGAGGAACGAGGAAGGGAGGCCCTCACGACATCGTGTGGCCATCGGCAGCCCAAAAAGGCTGCTCCAGAGCCCGAAGGAGATGAGCTGGCTCCAGAGGGTGTGAGGCCACCTGCGGTACGCGGGCACTTGGCTGCGGGTCCAGGAAATGATCAGCACAGAAAATAACCTTCCCTCACCCACACACCTCCTCAGAGAAAACAGGTGTGCACGTGTATTCACCTGGGCTAATGGCAGCCCATTTATCCCCTTTTTCCTTGTGTCTTCCTAAGGCGTCTTGGATAGCGATAGTCCCTCACCTTCGTTATCCAGTTCTGCGCGCTGCTCGCTAGTGCCTGGGCTCGGATTCTCTAGCCAGGGACAGCCACGCTCCTGACAATATTGGAATTTACGTGCCAGTAAAAGCTGACACGTCCTCTGTCGCTCTGGTAGACCTTCACCCGAGTCTGTGGCCCATCACCGTTCAACGTTCCTGAGGTGCCTATACAAAGCAATCTGTGCAGCAAGATTGACCACAGTGCTTTGTGGGTTCCTAACTATAAAATGGTGTGTGTAAGGTACCTTGGACACATCCCTGGCATGCTCAGGACCTATACAGAGTTTGTGTTTTGCTTTAGAGCACCAGCAAATGGCAAACAACGTGAATCATAGAATCCTAAACTGGCCTAGGCTG
>NW_009693341.1:0-911 GCF_000703405.1 Apaloderma vittatum
GTGATGGCTCATACTGGCCCCTGTTGAGCTATACCAGCCTGTACTCATCCATAGTAGTTAACACTGGGTCTTACTGGTCTGTACTGGTCTATACTGGGTCATACTGGTCTATACTGGGTCATACTGGCTCATATTGGGCCATACTGGTCCATACTGGGCCATGGTGGCTCGTACTGGCCCCTGTTGAGCTATACCAGGCTATATTGGTTCATACAGGTCATAGCCGGGTAATATTGGCTCATACTGGTCTATACTGGGCCATACTGGTCTATACTGGGCCATACTGGTCTATACTGGGCCATACTGGGCCGTGATGGCTCATACTGGCCCCTGTTGAGCTATACCAGCCTGTACTCATCCATAGTAGTTAACACTGGGCCTTTTGTGCTCTGTCATACTGGTCTAAACTGGGTCATACTGGTCTATACTGGTGTGTACGGGCTCATATTGGGCTGTACTGGTCTATACTGGTTTACTGCAACTCACAACGACTTTTATTGAGCTGTAGAAAACTGTACTGCTTTGTATTTGTTATTACAGAATTGTGCTGGTCTAAACTGGTCTGTACTGGTCCATAATGGTCTGTACTGGTCCATAATGGTCTATACTGGTCCATAACGGTCTATACTGGGCTATAGTGGCTCACAGCAGCTCGTATTGAACATTACTGAGTTATACCTCTACTGCAACCTATTTGTTTTTAGCGGGTTGTACTGGTCTGTACCGGTCTATACTGGTCTGTACCGGTCTATACTGGTCCATAATGGTCTATACTGGTCCATACTGGGCCATACTGGTCTACACTGGGTAATAGCAACTTGTATCGATCACTACTGAGTTATACAAGGGTCTACTGCTTCGTACTTGTTTTTAGTGGGTTGTACTGGTCTATACTGGTCTATACTGGGCCA
>NW_009693342.1:0-325 GCF_000703405.1 Apaloderma vittatum
CTTCCCAGCCTGCACACGGGATGTTTGCAGAAATGACAGCATCCCAGCGTGGCAGGGCTGCATGTGCTCCCCCAGCTGGCCCAGAGCTGACCCAGACTTCAGCTGCGTGCTGGTGTGATCTGGTGGGTCACCCATCCCTTTGCATCCATCTCCCAGCACAGCACCGATCCTGAATACAGCATTCACCCCTCTTAAAGACTCTCCAACCCCCAGCAAAGCATTTGCTCTTTTGCATGCATCTTTCCCTGTCCCATGCGCCCTCAGCTACCTGCTCTCGCAGGTGCCAGGTCTCTGTGCCATGCCATGCCATGCCATGCCATGCCAT
>NW_009693343.1:0-12334 GCF_000703405.1 Apaloderma vittatum
GCGGTCATGGGCACGGGGGGTGCTCTTCCCGCCCAGATACCGTGAGGGCAAAGCGGCCGCTCCGTGCCCTTCGGCTGCTCACCTGCAGGCCCACGTGTTCCCAGGGAAACGCTCGTGGATTCCCCTGTTAGTAGTCTCTGTCGTGTTTTATTGCAGGATTTTCACTAAAAAGGGTGGAAAAATTCCTCTGAGGGGAATGTGAAAGCAATCTGAGGTCTGAAATACTCTGTACAAAGCCAAAACAATAATGGCAACCTTACCTGCAATACCGAGCCTCCTGACAGTTGGTCAGTTCCTTTAGGAAGCTGCCAAAGCTTTAAAAAGATGGAACAGAGGACTCGGGCTTCAGTTTCTCCCGAGTAACTGACAAACGGTTTGATCCGTTAGGTGTTTGTGTGAGGAATGTGCTTCCACAGACTGTGCATACTCGTTTGTAATGACTTGTTCCCCTAGAATCTGATTCTCTTCCAGTATTGTAGATATTATATGAATCTTCCCCTTTAGGTTGCAAAGCAGTAGTGACACAAAACTTGACACACCATCTAGCATGCATGTACTGTATTAATTACAAAGCGCTTTTTTTTTTTTTTTTTTTTTTTTAGAAGGGACACTTATGTAGGATTCATTGACACAGTTATTTCTTGTTATTGCCCTGTTTGGAGAAAAATGAACACGTAAGAGGATATAGGAAGCCCTGTGAAAATATATGGGCCAGGACAGATAGTAGACCTTGAAGACAGAACAAAGACCTTCAAATTATAACCACAGAATCACAGAATGGTAGGGGCTGGAAGGGACCTCAAAAGATCATCTAGTCCAGCCCTCCCCTATCTGTCTTCTAAAGATCAGAAAATTATGAATGTGAAACGACTCTAGAAGCTCATTTATATAGGATCTAGCCTTTTTAGGAATGCTTTTCTTTTACGGACTGTCATATCCATGGTTTCATAAAAACAGAGCTGCTCGGGTAGGGATAGACTGAGACTTGATGCAGTGATAGGAAAAGGAATTGCTAGCGATCCTAAAAAGGGGAGTACCCCGAGGAAGGGGAGGTGTACGTGGCCGTGGTTGAGTACTGACAAAGGCGAGGGCTTGCCCTGGCGGGTTAGCGGTGCCATGGGGACGCTCCCACCAGGGGGCTCCCTGCCCACACCTTGGGCTCGCCTGACACCCATCGCTCCTGCTGCCCTCGGCCTGAGCCTCCTGCTCGGGAAGACAACGGCTGAATGTCCTGACAATCACTAGTGGTGGCCCAGACTGCATCTATTGCTCTGTAGTCTTTACGCTGAAAAGTAAAATAAGAGCCTCCAGTCACTTCAGCACTTTTAATCTCTCATGTCCCTTACGACCTGCTCCCGGGCGATGGTGGAAGGGGAGCAAAGAGGAGCACGAGTTCTGTTCACCACTGGTGCCCGCTGAAATGGAAAATGTTCTGTTAAGTTGTTCTGTAGGGAATGAAAGAGATGGAAATTGATATTTAGGGTCTTGAAGACAAAGATAGATGTCAGAGCTCCAAGAATCTTTTAAAAAGTCCTTTTCCTGTGCTTTTTATGCAACTATTAGGAGTCGTCAGTCAATGTTATGTTTAGTAATATCTTGTCTCAAATACACAGTTTTAAGGCATGAATTGAAGAAATAATACGCACTCAGGTCTCTTTTAATAAGAGTTTCTAATCTCGGTTATTTTCGCATCCTTTTCTACAGATGTCAAGGCAGTAAATCAGTGTTCTCAGAGTGCTAAAATTTATGGACAGATGCTTTTTTTATTAATAATTAGCATTTACTGTCTGGCATGGTCTGACTCTGAAATGACTTCTTAAGGACACACAGTAAGGGAAGCATGGGTGTGAGTTAGGTAGATTGTGTCATTCAGTAGCAGCGCATTTTGTTTTTATTTCCGCAGAAGTCCTAAATATTGAACACGTGGGGTTTTTTCTCAGCAGTCTCTATCACGATTAAAATAAAGTAAGATTTTAATTTTCTCTGCATCCTCTCTTAGTATTGCACCCTACGGAACGTTACAGTGGGAACAATAGCAAGTACCTTTTTATGTCAAAAAGGAAAATTCTAGGATTTCGTTAAGGGGTCAAATTTAGCGTATTCTGGTAATATTTTTGAAAAGTAAATAGGAATCATTAACCATATTGATAAAACTTTATATCACCTTTCACAAATATTATTGGATCCTTTAAATGAGTGCTTTCATGGGGAAACAAGGAAATTATTGTCGTTTGATTTTAAGTGAAATAATGGTTCGTGTTATTATAAAACAGCAGACAGTAATAACTATTATTAATAGTAGCAGACGTTCCTAAACAGTAATAAGCTCCAAATTCTGTAATATATTTGCATAAATATGTACTATTATGACTCTCATTGTTTTTCATTATAAATTAAACAAATACAGTATCTATTTCAGTTGCAAGGAATACATAATGTGCTGTAAATTTAGGGAGATTCTCCTCAAACTGTATCATTTTCCAGGCAAGTTTAGATCAGTTACATTTGTAACAGGTGTATTTGCTCTGCCCTGAGTCTTTCTGAATGCTGTTCCTCGTTACAGAACTCTGCAGGAGGTAAAATAAGGCATCATGTTGCTTGACCTCTTTGCTATGAGTACAACAGGAGGGAAGGGGGATTTTCAGCCTTGGGAAACTTCTCTTAAGTTTGACTGACATCTCTTAATTGCATTATATTCTCTTTTAGGCTATTCTACAATAATCATTAAGAATTATAAACATTGCCAAGACTTTTAGCATGTGGTTTAACCACACATTACAAATTATGTCTAATAAAGGGATCTTCCTGTGGATCTGGTGTTTTTATTCCAATAAAAAAAAAGAAAACCACAATTGAAAATTATTTTTCTGATAACATACATAAGCATAACATAAACCCAGTGTTTTATGTTGCTTTTACTTTGGTATGCAGATACAATTAGCACTGATACTGAAGCCAAAAAACTATGTCTTTGTGAGTTTAAAACAAAGTAAATCCATACTGAAGTTCCCTGAAAACCTGTAATAGTTATCTCCACTCTTCTTACTTGCCAAAACATTCTTCAGCTGCCTTTTTTTTTTTTTGATAAGTTCACTTACCGGAATTGTAGTCATCTAATAAACCCCTCATTTGTCGACAATCCCAGAAAGTGACTTCTCACCAGTTCATTTGCATAACTAAAAAAAAAAAATAATTATAAAATGTCAAGTCACAATTTCCAGTATTGTTTTCATGTTAAAAATTGAGAAAAGATGTCGTATTGCTAATGTTCTCTATGTGAGACTCTCTAAGCTCGTGGCATTTTCTTTATTCTCCCAAATCTTCCAGAAAACTGTACAGACTCCAAAACAGCTGACATCTACGTATTATAGTTGCTTATTGCCTTTATGTATCTTCACAATTTCACCATCCTTCTTTATGGGGAATCATGTGCCACTGGTGCTAAGTTCCTATCTTTTCATATCTGGTTTCTGCTGCTTTTACAGCACAAAGTTTCTGTGCGATAGAGAGCTGAAATTCTCTACCTTCCCATTTCTGACTTTTTGTTTTCTATTTTTTCTGTCAGGAAAGGACAGATGGTTCCTACCCAAGTTTTACTTCTGGAGGCTGAAGAGGGGTTTCCTTCCGAGCGAAGGGTGGAATGCTGGCATTTATGGTTGAGGTGAGCAGGGCTCTCAAGGGCTGCAAATCACCTAGGGAAAAGCTACAAATACCGTAGTGGGTTGCGTTCAGGGAAAGACAGAGGTAGATTTCTGTTACATTGCTCTGAGCAGTCTTTTTGGAAGACAATTTTACATGCTGATGAAGGTTGGTAAATTGGTATCCAGGGTCTGGGGGATTTGACTGTGTCACTGCTGGAGAGCCTCTGTGCTGGCAGACATCAAGGATCAGCAGGAGAATTACAGAAAAAATGCTTAAATGAATCTACGAAAATGAAAATGTGCATTTGATCTTGGATTTTGTCTCTTGGGGAACAGGTACTGGAGAAAACTTCAAAATAAATGTATCAAAATGTCCTAGTTTGTTTTAAGTGTAGAAAAACAAAGGGTCCTTTTTCCATGATGATGTCATAGTAGAAGTCTAATATAATACCCTTACGTTCGGTGTTCCTGGAAAGCAGAAAACGATGGACAAAATGAAAGTGCAAGTAGAAGTCAGAAACATCTGGCATGTTACACGAACATGGTTTCACAAAGAATAAACAGGCCCTTTGAAAGCAAGCCCACGTTCAGTGCATTCCTCTGCACCTGAAATTGTTCGCTTTCTCTGTAGTTTTTTTAAACTTCATTAACATATTTATATTTTCCTTGCTGTGCAAACCGCACACTTTGCATCTTTAGTTTGGATTTAATTACAGATGGAATTTAAAGGTAATGTTGAATGAGGAAGAGAAGACTAGCCAGCTTATTGAAAAAAAAGTATTTGCTATGGGGTGTATTATATTCATTTTCTGGACATTACAGAAACAGTGTTGTTCTATAAACTGACGGGAAATCAGAACTTAATTGAAAGATCACTAATCATAAAAGTGACAGACGTATATATGCAAGACTTCCTAAAATAGGTATTGGAGATCACAATCCACTGAAGAAAGGGATCACATGTAGCTATCAAGTACAGCATCTTAACTGAAATTACATGTTTAGGGAAGCTGTGCTGCTAGCAGGTAAGAGTATGAAAGAAGTTCTGGGCTGAGGTGAAGAGTCAGATTGATGCTGACATGCAAGTCAGGAATGATAAGGACAAATTCATCCTCAGGCTAAATCTCTTCAGTGAGTTAAGTGAGCTTTATTTATGATACCAGATGTTTCACGTAAAAAACTGTATGCTCTTCCCTTTTTTTTGTGCAAAACCATTTCTGCACAGGGCGTAAGAACCTGCTTTTTATTTAGCCTGATAACAGAAACCCTTGGAAATACAGTGTCTGCACTGACAATATGTTCAGCTACTTTATTCAAGTAGTACTGGCAAAAACCCCACCAAACCCTGTAAGAACGGTTGACAGCTTGGCAAGTGAGTTTCTGGGTGGAAGAGGATAGTGAACTTGCACCCATGGAGCAAGGTGGTTGGCTGTGTCTTTGCTGGAGTATGTGTTCCTCTATTTTTAGTGCTAAATGGAGTATACTTTTCCAGAAAGTTTCGCGGCTTCCCACAGAGGTCATTGCCAACTGCATGTTATTCAGATGCTAATAATCATCACTGAGTACCTTGTAGATTTAAGTAACTTGTAAGTTCTCCATGGAAGCTTCCTGCTTCCAGAGTTTGCAGCTATAGAGCCATTCCTATGAATATCTTATAAATGTTTTCAGCTCACTAAGTTTACTACATTACAGCACAAAGGCTATTATGCTAATCACTCAAAGCTGGAATTTTACATGGAAGGCCTCTTTCTGGTTCCAAGAAGAAGAGTTGAAAGGGTTAAATCCATTTTAAGTTGCAACAATAGGTTTAATGTGACTGTGTACATTTGACTGTAAGCATTTATCTGAAGCTCTTACGGTACTGTCAAGCTTAATTTTCTTCGTGTGTGGTATTTTGAGAACTTCAAAGTGTTGATGACAAAAAGTCCTAAGTCCCACAAGAACTTACAAAAAAACCCTAGAGGCTTTCAATGTGTCTATTTTGTTAGCATTTCTTGTTGGGCAATATAATTCCATGCTGAAAACGGGGTGAGAGTTAAAAATCCAGAGTTGCACAAGATGTTTCCATTGCCGTTTTAGCAGATTAACTTGCATCTGAAGAAAAACATATGACATCGAGCAGAAGGGAAGAATTGTAGCACTGATCCACACTTTTCAGAAATAACATATAAAATAAGCCTCTGTTTCAGGAGGTAAATTATTTCTTTTCATTCTTGAGGGAAATTGATTGTTGCGGGTCTTTTAGTCCCAGTGTTTGGTGTGCACCAGGCAGTGAAATTCTGCCTTGGAGACTTTGGATTTTGCAAATTTGGACACGTGGCAGTAGTTTCCCAGTATTGCTTCTGTCCTGCCAATGATTTGTGTTCCCTGGACTGCCTGAGCTGGTCAACGTCCTTGGGGTTCTTTGCCATATGTCTGCACATTATCCATAGGAGGCTCTCATAATCTCCCAAAATTTACAACATCCTTCGCTGTGATGTAGCTACAAGTTACGTGATTAACCACCTTCCTTGGGGTTTAAGCCTGTCCGCTGCAGTCAGGCAACTGACAGTGTCTGCACAATCCTGAGGCATTAACTCACAAGAGACCAAATGTGGATCACTCGGTTTAGTAGCTTTTAGTATAAATATCTTTATGCAGCATTGCTCTACGTAGGATGCACTTCCTCTCCAGTCTCTCAGGAGCGTCACAACGCTCTCCCAGGAGAGCCTGATTTGTCATTCTAACCTAAAGTGCTGGATTTGGGGTGTTCATGCCCCTCACGTGATAAACCCAGATGTTCATCCCTCTGGCATGCCCTGTGGAGCCCCTGTCATAGTAAATCCATGTGGAAAAAATTATCTGTATTACAGCCCAAACACTTCTGAGCAAACCACTCAAGAGCAAACCAAATGAGAAATCAGTAAACAGCGGGATACACAAAGAGTAGAATAATTTATCTTATTTTGTAATTGTTTCTGTACTGCTGAATGGTTTGTACCAGACAAATGGGGCAAAACAGGGAGCTGACCCTGTTAACATTATAAAACACTCCTCTGGTTATGTTTCTCTGTAATAATGCTCAAACATTAATATGCTGAGGAAGCAAGTTGTTCTTACTGCCACAGTATTTTCATACAGTGCAGATGCTTTGGGAGGGCTAGTCCTAAGCAGCTCTTTGTCTCTATATCCTCTCATGCCAGTATCAGTGAGATGTGCAGTGTTTGGATTGTGGTAAGGCTGACTTTTACTGAACTTTGAAGTAGTTCTAGCGTGAGGAGCTTTCCTTAATGCTCATCCAGTCCAATTTTGTCTCTGAAGTAGGTTCATAATGTCAAGGGCCTGTTAAATGTAAAAGAGGGTTTGTCACTTCAGGCAAGGTTTGAAGTGGCATGCCTGAATACATGCTCTCGTGATTCTCATTTCTTGAGAAAGAACTGATGGATCCTCAGCTCTCTGGAAAACATTTATGTTATTCACAGGACCTGGTTTTGTATTCTAGGCCAGTAGCTCTGTCCTCCCCTTGGTGTTGTAGTTGCAAGTGGAGCAGAAAGGGTAATAAAGCTGTGGTTCTGAATATATATTGTGGTTTTAGTTTAAATAAAGATTTCCTAACCGATGGCAGACTTTAATCAGACAACGTTATTGTCAGATGCCCTTTAACAGACAGATGATCGACAAATATGTGAGCTGTAAAGCGCTTTGGCTTAACTATGGCTCACGTATGAGGAAAGATTTGTGAAATGATGCATAAAACGTACGCCAGGACACCTATGTATTACTGCAAACTGATAAAGGATGAATATCTAGAATAAAGACGGTTGTTGAGGAAAAAGTTAGGAATGTTAAGTCACATTGATATGTTCTGTTTTCTAAGCATGAGGCTCAGTGTGAGCTGGAAAAGAGAATTTTGGAATTTTTTAATTATTATTATTACAAGGGATGTTGACAAATTATTTTACTGTATTTGGATGTAAGCAGTTATGTGAATCTTTGTATGTTACTGTCTGTGGTTAATGGCTTGTGTGGGTGGGAATAATCCATTGCACATAGAAGGGAACTTGTTTTGGAGGCTGGCTGAATTCCTGGAAGACCGTCCCTGTCACACTGGCAAAGAATATTAAGGTCAGCCATGTGATCTCTTGCCATTTATGGGCTTAAGTATAAAGTACTGGGACTTTCAGAACTGAGACCCAACAACACTAAGAAATATGAATTTTAATAGTAAATTTAGGGCACGGTTGTACATTGGGGTAGATTAACTAAATTGAATGAAATCCATATTCATAAAGATTTATAAAAATATAAATCATGATCAGGCACATTTACATGGTTGTGAGTTCTTTGTGTGAGTTCTATCTGTTTGTTATGTTTTGGTCTTTTTCCTAAGCGTCAGTTCTGATGTTATTCATTTTCAGGGGGTTATCGCGGCGGGGGGCACTTCTACTTTCAGATAAAACATCATTGAAAAGATGTTACTAAAACTTTCTTTACAAAATCTAGAATGAATGTGGGGACAATTTAATTGCAAAAATACTTTGTCTATGAGCATTCCTATAGGAAAGCAGAATTTAAGGAGAGACAACAGTCAAGCTTGATCCTAATGTACTACCCAGTTCCTGACCAGTCGTGAGTTTAACATATATAATGCCTTCCTACCATTGCAATATACTATTATTGAAATAGTATGTGGAAGGAAAATTCTGCTAATAGTTAAGAGATGATGACTAGCAAACGGGGTGTCTATTTGGAAAAATCCTGTAATGAAAAATTGCTATTGCACAGTAGAGATAACTGATATTTTCCATAGAGCAGTAAGCTCGCAAATACTGAAGAGTTCATCCACAGGACAAGTGCTTAGATACATGGCGGTCACAAGGTAAAAGCATCTGCAGGCTATGTTCACCTGTATTATAATTCTATTGGCTGCAGTGCAGCAACTTCTAGGTTGAACTTTTCTGTTTAGCATCAGGGTAATTAAGAAGTTTGAGACTATTTTCTAATGATGCCAGTGTAATTTTTCACACCTGGTGACTGAGATATGTAATATGTGAGGTGGAGCAGGACAGAAAGTCATTGGAAAAGTAAAGGAATAATTCAGATCATGGGAAAAATCCCCTAAGACTTAAGGAATCTGAAATTGCCATCTTTGCCATAGCACAGCTACTGGAGAAGAGCTCGAGGGAAGTATTTCTCGTATAGCACCAGACATGTACCCTTTAACTACCCAACTTTACTTCACAGGGTTTGAAAACAGGCTAATAATGTAGAAAAGTTTGGTCAAACAGCAAAGGCCTGTTGCTATTTCGTACAGAGAAAAGTGCTAAGCTACAGTTCTGGCGCAAAACAAAAAGGGCATGACTTTGCTCTGGTGCAACCTAGATGCAATCCTTCTGCTTGAAAAGCCTCTGTGTGTCAAGCTGAGTAAGGATAAAAAGAAATGTGAACGGAAGTTTGGTAGAAATGTGTATCTTCTTGTGTGATGCTTTATTTTCTTTGTCCATAAGAACTGTTTTTACCATTCCTCACTGATGCACAATATGGAAAAACCCAATGGAAAAGTTTTTTGTTCCATTTAGGCTGGACATATCGGTAAAGAGCACATGCTTGCCTATAAAATTTTTGAATCATATTACCACAATGTTTTATTTCGTTGACAAGAGAAGATTTTTTGTGTCTATAGGAAGGATTCCTTAATGTGGTAATTTGCTGATTTGAAGAACTGAGAGGACAATCCTTCAGCAATGTATGGCTTTAGAAGGGAGGAGACCCTGGTCGCAGTTGTGGCATATTTACGACTGCAGTTTCCTTGTCGTTAGGATGTGGGTGGGAATAGGTCATTACCTCTGGCAGAGCAGAGACTCAGTTCCTCAATGAAGAAGGCTCTAAAGTTAAGAAATGTTTGCGTTTTCTTCTCTCATACGTCCATGTAGAACTCAAGTTGTTGTACTACTGTGACAGTGAAATGTATTCTCCAGTACACAGTGGCTTGAGAGTATTCTTCAAGTGTATCCTGAGTTTTCTGTTTTAAAAAAAGTGAAACTCTCCTGGACAGTTAAATATCCTACGTATTTTCACTATACATGGAAATATAAGAGTGGCATGATGAAGGCTTTGTGCTCTGTATACTTATTCCTCCTACATCAAGTAGTTGGTTCAATAAGAGTATTACCATTATGAAGAAGTCTAACAAATATCTTATTATTACCAAGGAATCTTGTCTTTCTGACCAATGGGCATTTCCTCCCTTGTGGCTTAGGATGAAGCTGCAGAATTCATTTGAATCGATTCATTTGAAATGGACAGGACTTCCTGTTTCAAACCCCAAGTGCCTGTATTCAAAATAGCAAAATGGCTATGTATAAAGAAGTTTTCAAAATTCAGTAAGATTTTTCTGTGTCCACAGCTTGAAAAAGTAAGACACAGTTACTTGCTAGCTAAAGAGGAAGAAATAAGGAACAAGGACAATCCTTATTTGTATGAATTTGCTTTCCAGTGGATTCGCTCAAAGAAAAGCCAGACTGTGTTCTGAGGATCAGCCGGCTTTCTTCAGATGTCGCAGGAGAAACTTGTCTTGTCAACAACGCTAGGATACGGTTGTACTATCAGATAAGTTTCTATGGAATTTCACGAGCAAACAACAATCGATTTTTCTGTCACTAAATAAGTACTATGTACCTAGTGACTGAAGCTATTGTTTGCACTACAGATGTGTGCTAAAAAAGAATCCAGAGGCAGAGAGTCTTTGCTTTATAAGGTATCGGGGCTCCTTGTTACACCTGGAACCTGGAAAGTTTCTTTCTGGAAACAAATGTCCTGTTTTAAACCTCCGGGGTTTCTTACCACAGCAGACGCTATTGCTGATCCCCACCCAGCAAAACAGGTTTCATTTTAAACACAGAAGTACTTTATGTTCAACCAGAACACGAGTTCCTGCAGGGGCCCCTTGCAGGGGCTTGCTTGGATTCAACACATCCATCCTGGGGTGAATCTTTCTTCACATCGGCAGCTCCAAGTGAAGGGTTGAAATAACATGCATCTGAATCAAAGCACATTTGCTCGGTACACGGTAACCCCGATGCTTCAGGACAAACTGGACCACAGCGGGACCACGGGGTTCCCGGGCAGAGTTTACTGCTTCCCTGTTTCCAGGACACAGCTCCATCCATGTTCATGTGGAATTCACAGAAAGACACTATAGTTCTCAGCAACAAGTTATTTTATTGCACATTGTTTCATTACATTGTTATATCATGATAAATACACCTTTTTATACATTTTTCCAAAGTAGAAAATCACTTATTCTGTATGAATTATGACAGTATGTCATACAAGTAGACATAAAATATCTAAGCTTCTTCAGGACATTTACTGTTCCTTTACATCTTGTGTATAAATACTAAACATTGACATGTAAGCTCCTTAAAAACAAACCAACCAACCCCAACATTATCTTGTTAGAAACCAAAACAATCTCAGCGTGAAACTCCACAGTTTCATTGAAATCCTTAACCTGTTGTAAGTATTGAACAGAGAGAGACTTCAGGAGCAAGCTTTCTGTAATTTCCTTTTGCAGTCCCTTGTGCGAGAAGATCCCAGGCATTTGAGAGTAACTGCTAGTAAGTTTCAGTGGGGAAAAAAGATTTAGAAAAACATTGTGAGCACAAGGCTCCTTTAGGCATCTGCGACAGCTGGGCACAGCAGCACAGTTTTTATTCCAGTTTTTATTCCCATGTAATCCTGGATGGGCACTAAAATGCTAAGTGCCCAACAGCACTCAGACTTAGTGATCTTATTATTCCTAATGCAAGGATTACCCGCTGTCATCTACACTACCCACTCAAACCTCTGTGTATCAGACCATCTGCAGACATTTGCACAACGATCTCCACAATGGACTCCTCTTTTTTCCAGACGTTGATACTATTTCTAAGAACTTGTTGGCAGGTAATATTTGGGGAGAAGGAGCTTGCACAAACGCGGGGCTACTCAAATTGTGAGAATGGCAGTAAGGTCGCCGAGAGGTGCTTAACTCATCAAGTCTAGAGAGACAGCCTATTATTTTCTTCTGCCTTCCACTTTCCCTTATCTTCTGGCAAACACTGGTAGCTTCAGCTAGAGATGTTTCTTCCCTCGGAGCTGGTTATGTGAACTGTGACAGTCAAAATTCAAATCAAAAAGCCAGTCAGGAAATCTTACCTTGCGCCTTCTTGCATACCCCAGATTGTAAGTCCCATAGGAGATGTGGCTTATGGAAAAGATGCCTCAAGGTCCTGATGGACCACACTGGTCAGGTTCTGCAGCTAGATTTGCATTTACTCGGGCATTTGCTGCGGATATTGTCCTCAGCCTGCAGAGTTTTCTCTTACCAACAAAGAAGCCACTTCTTGGGCATATTTGTGGCAGGACCAAGCAGATTTCCCCATATAAATCTATGGCTGAATGTGTCTCGTTATTCCTGTGACACCCACAGTGGTTTCAAACCCAGCCCAAAGCTAAGCTTGGCCTCCCAAAGGCCTCGCCTGAGCATGGGCTGCTCCAGGTCCCCATCCCCGCAGGGGAAGCGATCGCTGAGCCGGTGCCCCCGGCAGCCGGTACCTGTTGTGGATCCTGGTGAGGATGAGCTTGACCCAGGGTGCGGAGGGGCTCAGGCAGACCGTCTGTCCCTGCTTCGTCGTGGCTCTGCGGGGCCAGGGAAGGGGTGAGGCCGAGCC